>NC_092047.1:82661141-82745133 GCF_003086295.3 Arachis hypogaea
ATAAATATAAATAAAATAACTAAAGAATTTGAATTTTGAAATTAAAATTTTTTTTTATATAATTTTCGAAAATTTGTTTTAAAATAGAGAGAAAAGATATTTTTGAATTTAAAGAGGAGAGAGAAAAACAATAAGATAGCACAAGATTTAAAATTTTTAGATCTAATGCTCCCTATTTTCGAAAATTTTGGAGGGAAAACACCAAGGAACACCAAACTAAAAAATTTAAAATCAAGTCACAAGGAAAACTCAAGAACACGAAGAAAGAACACCAAACTTAAAATTTTTAGAAAACCAAACCAAAATTTTCGAAAACCAAAGGGAAATCAACAAGAAAACACCAAACTTAAAGTTTGGCACAGGATTAAATAGAAAAATTATTTTTGAAAAAGGTTTTTAAAAATATGATAGCCAATTACCATGAACATAAACACCACGTTCTAATTAACTGAGCTATAAATTTAAAGTGTTTTAACAAGGGATAAATAATAAAAGACTCTAAACCAAAAAAGAAAGATTTTCCTAATCTAAGCAACAAAATAATCCGTCAGTTGTTCAAACACGAACAATCCCCGGCAACGGCGCCAAAAACTTGGTGCACGAATTGTGAATCACACTTTTCACAACGCGTACCACTAACCAGCAAGTGCACTGGGTCGTCCAAGTAATACCTTACGTGAGTAAGGGTCGAATCCCACGGAGATTGTTGGTTTGAAGCAATCTATGGTTATTTTGTAAATCTTAGGCAGGAAGTCAATTATGTTTATCAGTTGAATTGTGAATAACCAAGAGAGCATAAATTAAAGGTTACTTGTTGTGCAGTAATGGAGAATATGTTGGAGTTTTGGAGATGCTTTGTCTTCTGAATCTCTGCTTTCCTCTGTCTTCTGATTCACTGGTAGCACAAATTGCGAATCACACTTTTCACAACGCGTACCACTGACCAGCAAGTGCACTGGGTCGTCCAAGTAATACCTTACGTGAGTAAGGGTCGAATCCCACGGAGATTGTTGGTTTGAAGCAATCTATGGTTATCTTGTAGATCTTAGTCAGGAAGTCAATTATGTTTATCAATTGAATTGTGAATAACCAGTAGAGCATAAATTAAACGTTACTTGTTGTGCAGTAATAGAGAATATGTTGGAGTTTTGGAGATGCTTTGTCCTCTGAATCTCTGCTTTCCTCTGTCTTCTGATTCACGCACGCACGTCCTCCTATGGCAAGCTGTGTGTTGGTGGATCACCGTTGTCAATGGCTACCTTCCATCCTTCCAGTGAAAACTACGCTCACGCGCTCTGTCACAGCACGGCTAATCACCGGTTGGTTCTCGATCCGGTTGGAATAGGATTTACTATCCTTTTGCATCTGTCACTAACACCCAGCCTTCAGGAGTTTGAAGCTCGTCACAGTCATTCAATCATTGAATCCTACTCGGAATACCACAGACAAGGTTTAGACTTTCCGGATTCTCATGAATGCCGCCATCAGTTCTAGCTTATACCACGGAGATTCTAATTAAGGAATCTAAGAGATACTCATTCAGTCGGATATAGAACGGAGGTGGTTGTCAGGCACACGTTCATGGGTTGAGGAAGGTGATGAATGTCACAGGTCATCACCTTCATCACAGTTAAGTGCGAATGAACATCTTAGATAGGAACAAGCGTGTTTGAATGGAAAACAGAAATACTTGCATTAATTCATTGAGACACAGCAGAGCTCCTCACCCCCAACAATGGGGTTTAGAGACTCATGCCGTCAGAGAATACAAAGTTTAGATCTGAAATGTCATGAGATACAAAATAAGTCTCTAAAAGTTGTTTAAATACTAAACCAGTAGCCTAGGGTTACAAAATATGAGTGGACTATGATGGATGATGCAGAGATCCACTTCTGGGGCCCACTTGGTGTGCTGGGGCCCACTTGGTGTGTGCTGGGGCTGAGACTTTAAGCAATTCACGTGCAGAGGCCATTTGTGGAGTTGAACGCCAGTTTTTGTGCCAGTTTGGGCGTTCAACTCCAGTTTTTGATCCTTTTCTGGCGCTGGACGCCAGATTTGGGCAGAAGGCTGGCGTTGAACGCCAGTTTACGTCGTCAATTATTGTGCAAAGTATGGACTATTATATATTGCTGGAAAGCCCTGGATGTCTACTTTCCAACGCAATTGGAAGCACGCCATTTCGAGTTCTGTAGCTCCAGAAAATCCACTTTGAGTGCAGGGAGGTCAGAATCCAACAGCATCAGCAGTCCTTTTTCAGCCTGAATCAGATTTTTGCTCAGCTCCTTCAATTTCAGCCAGAAAAATACCTGAAATTACAGAAATACACACAACTCATAGTAAAGTCCCGAAACATGAATTTTTCCTAAAAACTACTGGAAATAAACTAAAAACTAACTAAAACATACTCAAAACTATATGAAATTATCCCCAAAAAGCGTATAAAATATCCGCTCATCACAACACCAAACTTAAACTGTTGCTTGTCCTCAAGCAACTAGACAAATAAAATAGAAGACTAATAGGTTGAGAAGCAATAATATCTCAGAGTTTTTGATTGAAGCTCAGATCCTAATTAGATGAGCGGGACTAGTAGCTTTTTGCTTCTGAACAGTTTTGGCATCTCACTTTATCCATTGAAGCTCAGAGTGATTGGCATCTATAGGAACTCAGAATTCAGATAGTGTTATTGATTCTCTTAGTTCAGTGTGATGATTCTTGAACACAGCTTCTTTATGAGTCTTGGCCGTGGCCCTAAGCACTTTGTTTTCCAGTATTACTACCGGATACATAAATGCCACAGACACATAACTGGGTGAACCTTTTCAGATTGTGACTCAGCTTTGCTAAAGTCCCCAATTAGAGGTGTCCAGAGTTCTTAAGCACACTCTTCTTTTTGCTTTGGACCTTGACTTTAACCGCTCAGTCTCAAGTTTTCACTTGACACTTTCACGCCACAAGCACATGGTTAGGGACAGCTTGATTTAGCCGCTTAGGCCAGGATTTTATTCCTTTTTGGCCCTCCTATCCACTGATGCTCAAAGCCTTGGGATCCTTTTTATTACCCTTGCCTTTTGGTTTTAAGGGCTTTGGCTTTTTCTGCTTGCTTTCTCTTTTTTCTTTCTCTCTCTCTCTCTTTTTTTTTTTTTTCTGCAAGCTTTGTTCTTTTGCTGCTTTTTCTTGCTTCAAGAATCATTTTTATGATTTTTCAGATTCTCAATAACATGTCTCATGTTCATCATTCTTTCAAGAGCCAACTTATTTAACAGTCTTAAACAACAAATTCAAAAGATATATGCACTGTTCAAGCATTCATTCAGAAGACAGAAAGCATTGCCACCACATTTAACTAATTAGAATTTCTCTTATTAAAACTCGAAATTTTATTGCTTCTTATTTAAAAGATCTACTATTTTATTCATGTTTGCTGATGATGAGAAAAATAAACTATAGCTTAATTGGAGATAAAATCAAAATAGACTAATTACTACTATATGACTCCTAAGGTAAAAATTAAAATAAGAACAGTTATCACAGAGTTAAGGCTAAGATTAGAACTCAACAACCTTGAGGTTTGGGAAGTGGATGTTCCTCTAGTCTGTGAGGTGCTTGGTCCTTCAAGAGAGAATTTCTGGCACTTCAGTTCCTTTAAATCACGCCCTTGCTCCTCTTGGAGTGGGTTGTTTTCCTTTAGGGGCCATGATCTTAGTGATCACGGATAAGCACACCAAACTTAGAGCTTTGCTTGTCCTCAAGCAAAAGAAAAAGAAGGAGATGGGTAGAAGGAGAGCTCCTCCCCCCCATCCTGGCGTTTGAACGCCCAAACACTGCCTGTTTTGGGCGTTCAATGCCCAAATGCTGCTATCCTGGGCGTTCAACGCCCAGTTGTTGCCCTTTTCTGGCGTTGAACGCCAGATAGCTATCCTTACTGGCGTTCAGCGCCCACTGGATGCCCATTTTGGGCGCTGAACGCCCAAAATGGCCTTCACTGGCGTTTTCTTGCCAGTAAGCTCCCTATCTCTGTTTTGTGTGTAGATTCCTTCTGTAACCCTGTAAACTTATGCAAATGATTCTTTACCTTAGTGTCAGTGAACTTTATATAAACAAATAAAAATAAAAATAGGGCAAAATGCTTAGAGGATTGTTGCCCCATGGCTGGGTTGCCTCCCAGCAAGCGCTTCTTTATTGTCTTTAGCTGGACCTTGCTGAGCTTTTAATCTAGCTGCAGCCTTGAGCATTCTTGCTCAGTGTTGCCTTCAAGATAATGCTTGATTCTCTGTCCATTGACAATGAACTTCTTATCAGAATCAATATCTTGAAGCTCCACATAACCATATGGTGACAGACTTGTAATCACGTATGGTCCCCTCCACCGGGATTTCAGTTTCCCGGGGAATAGCCTGAGTCTAGAGTTAAACAACAGGACCTTCTGTCCTGGTTCAAAGATTCTAGATGACAGCTTTCTGTCATTCCATTTTTTTTATTTTTCTTTATAAAGTTTGGCATTTTCGAAAGCTGTGAATCTGAATTCCTCTAGCTCATTTAGCTGGAGCAATCGTTTTTCTCCTGCTAATTTGGCATCTAAGTTTAGGAATCTGGTTGCCCAATAAGCTTTATGTTCCAGTTCCACGGGCAGGTGACATGCCTTACCATACACAAGTTGGTATGGAGAGGTCCCTATAGGGGTCTTGAATGCTGTTCTGTAAGCCCACAGAGCATCATCCAAGCTCCTTGCCCAATCCTTTCTACGGGTATTTACTGTCCGTTCCAGGATTCTCTTTAATTCTCTGTTAGAGACTTCAGCTTGCCCGTTGGTTTGTGGATGATATGGAGTGGCCACTTTGTGGCGAATTCCATACCGAACCATGGCAGAGTAAAGCTGTTTATTGCAGAAGTGAGTGCCCCCATCACTGATTAGTACTCTAGGGACACCAAACCTGCTAAAGATATGTTTCTGGAGGAACTTCAGCACTGTTTTAGTATCATTGGTGGGTGTGGCAATAGCCTCAACCCATTTTGATACATAGTCAACTGCCACCAGAATATAAGTGTTTGAGTATGATGGCGGGAAAGGTCCCATGAAGTCAATTCCCCATACATCAAACAACTCTATTTCCAAGATTCCTTGTTGAGGCATGGCGTAACCATGAGGCAGATTACCAGCTCTTTGGCAACTGTCACAATTACGTACAAACTCTCGGGAATCTTTATAGAGTGTGGGCCAATAGAAGCCACATTGGAGGACCTTGGTGGCTGTTCGCTCACCTCCGAAATGGCCTCCATATTGAGATCCATGGCAATGCCATAGGATTCTCTGTGCTTCCTCTCTGGGGACACACCTACGGATAATTCCGTCTGCACATCTCTTAAAGAGATAGGGCTCATCCCACAAGTAGTACTTTGCATCAGTAATTAGTTTCTTTTTTTGTATTCTATTGTACTCCTTGGGTATGAACCTTGCAGCTTTATAGTTTGCAATATCGGCAAACCATGGTGCTTCCTGAATGGCAAATAGATGCTCATCAGGGAACGTCTTAGAGATCTCAAGGAAGGGGAGGGACGTCCCTTCCACTGGCTCTATCCGGGACAGATGATCAGCTACTTGGTTCTCTGTCCCTTTTCTGTCTCTTATTTCTATATCAAACTCTTGCAGAAGCAATACCCATCTGATGAGCCTGGGTTTTGAATCCTGCTTTGTGAGTAGATACTTAAGAGCAGCATGGTCAGTGTACACAATCACCTTTGATCCTACTAAGTAGGATCTGAACTTGTCAATGGCGTAAACCACTGCAAGTAATTCCTTTTCTGTGGTTGTGTAATTTTTCTGGGCATCATTTAAAACGCGACTAGCATAATAAATGACATGCAGAAGCTTGTCATGCCTCTGTCCCAATACTGCACCAATGGCATGATCACTGGCATCACACATTAGCTCAAATGGTAATGTCCAGTCTGGTGCAGAAATGACTGGTGCTATGACCAGCTTAACTTTCAGCGTTTCAAACGCCTGTAGGCATGCTGTGTCAAACACAAATGGCGTGTCAGCAGCTAGCAGATTGCTTAGAGGTTTTGCGATTTTTGAAAAATCCTTTATAAACCTCCTATAGAATCCTGCATGCCCCAGAAAGCTTCTGATTGCCTTAACATTGGCAGGTGGTGGTAATTTTTCAATTACCTCTATTTTTGCTTGATCCACCTCTATTCCCTTGTTTGAGATTTTATGCCCAAGAACAATTCCTTCAGTCACCATGAAGTGACACTTTTCCCAGTTTAAAACTAGGTTGGTTTCTTGGCATCTTTTCAGAACAAGTTTCAGGTGATCAAGACAGGAGCTAAATGAGTCTCCATATACTGAGAAGTCATCCATGAAGACTTCCAGAAATTTTTCCACCATATCAGAGAAAATAGAGAGCATGCATCTCTGGAAGGTTGCAGGTGCATTGCATAGCCCAAAGGGCATCCTTCTATAAGCAAACACTCCGGATGGACATGTGAATGCTGTTTTCTCTTGATCCTGGGGATCTACTGCAATCTGGTTATAGCCTGAGTAGCCATCCAAAAAGTAGTAGTAATCATGACCTGCTAGTCTCTCTAGCATCTGGTCTATGAATGGTAAAGGAAAATGATCCTTTCTGGTGGCTGTATTGAGCCTTCTGTAATTAATACACATGCGCCACCCTGTAACTGTTCTTGTAGGAACCAGTTCATTTTTTTCATTATGAATCATTGTCATGCCTCCCTTTTTTGGGACGACTTGAACAGGGCTCACCCAGGGGCTATCAGAAATGGGATAAATAATCCCAGCCTCTAGTAATTTGGTGACCTCTTTCTGCACCACTTCCTTCATGGCTGGATTTAGCCGCCTCTGTGGTTGAACCACTGGTTTGGCATTATTCTCCAGTAGGATTTTGTGCATGCATCTAGCTGGGCTTATGCCCTTAAGGTCACCTATGGACCACCCAAGAGCTGTCTTGTGTGTCCTTAGCACTTGAATAAGTGCTTCCTCTTCCTGTGAATTTAAAGCAGAGCTTATGATCACTGGAAGGGTGTCACCTTCTCCTAGAAATGCATATTTCAAGGATGCCGGCAGTGGCTTGAGCTCTGGTTTAGGAGGTTTTTCCTCTTTCAGAAGAAAGTTCAGAGGCTCTTTCATGTCCCCTGAATCCTCCAAATCAGGCTGAACATCTTTAAAGATGTCTTCCAACTCTGATTCGAGACTCTCAGCCATGTTGATCTTTTCTACCAAAGAGTCAATAAGGTCAACTTTCATGCAGTCTGTTGATGTGTCTGGATGCTGCATGGCTTTGACAGCGTTCAACTTGAACTCGTCATCGTTGACTCTCAGGGTTATTTCCCCCTGTTGGACGTCAATGAGGGATCGTCCAATTGCTAGGAAGGGTCTTCCTAGAATGAGAGTGGCACTCTTGTGCTCCTCCATTTCCAGCACAACAAAGTCAATGGGAAAGGCGAATGGCCCAACTCTGACAATCATGTCCTCAATCACGCCTGATGGGTATTTAGTGGAACCATCAACAAGTTGGAGACATATCCGGGTTGGTTTAACTTCTTCAGTTAAGCCAAGCTTCCTGATAGTGGATGCAGGTATTAGGTTGATGCTTGCCCCAAGATCGCATAAAGCTGTCTTGGTGCAATCACCTTCTAATATGCATGGTATCAGAAAACTCCCAGGGTCTTTAAGCTTTTCAGGAAAGCTTTTCAGAATGACTGCACTGCATTCTTCAGTGAGGAGAACTCTTTCTGTTTCTCTCCACTCCTTTTTATGACTCAAGATCTCTTTCATGAACTTGGCATAAGAAGGTATTTGCTCAAGTGCCTCTGCAAATGGAATCTTTATTTCAAGAGTCTTTAGATAATCTGCAAAGCGAGCAAATTGCTTATCCTGCTCCTCTTTCCGGAGTTTTTGAGGATAAGGTATCTTGGCTTTATATTCCTCAACCTTAGTGGTTAAAGAAGCCTTTTTAGAGGGGTTGTTATCAGCACTTATGTGTGTCTGATCCCTCGCTGGCAATTGCGTACCAGAGTTAGAAGCTGGAGTGACGTTAGACGCCAACTCACTGTCTGTTCCTGGCGCCTGAACGCCAGAAATGTGCCCCTGTTGGGCGTTCAACGCCAGATTCTTGCCCATTTCTGGCGTTGAACGCCAATCCTGCCTTGTTTCTGGCGCTGAACGCCAGTTTTGGGCATGGTCTGGGCGTTCAGCGCCAGCCTTCCACCCATTTTTTGGCGTTTTAGTGCCAGAATTATTTTTCCCTGGGCTCTTACTGTCCTCAGGGGAATCTTTGGTGGGTTGCTTATTTCTTGAATTTTTGATGCCTTGAGGTGGGGTATTTAATGTTTTCCCACTTCTTAATTGAACTGCTTGGCATTCTTCTGCTATTTGCTTTGATAGCTGCTGCTTTGTTTGCTTAAACTGTTCTTCCATATGTATATTAGCTATCCTTGTCTCCTGTAACCTGTCTTTGAATTCAGCTAGCTGCTTTGTTAGAAAATCTAATTGCTGATTGAATTCAGCAGCTTGTTTTACAGTACTGAATTCAGCAGTTACTGTTTTAACCTCTTCATTCATGGAAGGGTTGCTGCTTAGATACAGATGCTGATTCCTGGCAACTGTATCAATGAGCTCTTGAGCCTCTTCAATTGTATTTCTCATATGGATAGATCCACCAGCTGAGTAATCTAAAGACATCTGAGCTCCTTCTGCAAGCCCATAGTAGAAGATGTCTAACTGAACCCACTCTGAAAACATTTCAGAGGGGCATTTTCGTAGCATCTCTCTGTATCTCTCCCAGGCATCATAAAGAGATTCATTATCTTCTTGTTTAAAGCCTTGGATGTCCAGTCTTAGCTGTGTCATCCTTTTTGGAGGGAAATATTGATTCAGGAATTTTTCTGTCAGCTGTTTCCATGTTCTTATGCTGGCCTTAGGTTGGTTATTTAACCACCTCTTGACTTGATCTTTTACAGCAAATGGAAACAGTAATAGTCTGTAGACATCCTGATCTATTTCCTTATCATGTACTGTGTCAGCAATTTGTAAAAATTGTGCCAGAAACTCTGTAGGTTCTTCCTGTGGAAGACCGGAATACTGGCAACTTTGCTGCACCATGATAATGAGCTGAGGATTCAACTCAAAGCTACTAACTCCAATGGAGGGTATGCATATGCTACTCCCATACGAAGCAGTAGAGGGGTTAGAATATGACCCCAAAGTCCTCCTGGACTGTCCATCTCCACTTATGTCCATGATGGATATATGGATATAACTTGGACTGATTTATCTTTTTATTTATTTTATTTTATAAGAAGTAAATACTTAAATAAAATAAAATAACTAAAAAGAATTTGAATTTTGAAATAAATTTTTTTTAAATAAAAAATAAAAATAATTAGTTGAATAAAAACGAAATTTTGGAAAAAGGGGGAGGATATTTTCAAAAATTAGAGAGAGAGAGAGTTAGTTAGGTAGTTTTGAAAAAGTTAAGAAACAAACAAAAAGTTAGTTAGTTAGTTAAAACAAATTTTGAAAAGATAAGAAGTTATGAAGTTAGAAAAGATATTTTTGAAAAGATATTTTTGAATTTAGTGAGGAGAGAGAAAAATAATAAGATAGTACAAGATTTAAAATTTTTTAGATCTAATGCTCCTAGTTTTTGAAAATTTTGGAGGGAAAACACCAAGGAACACCAAACTTAAAAATTTTAAGATCAAGACACAAGGAAACTCAAGAACACTTTGAAGACTCACAAGAACACAAGAACATGAAGGAAGAACATCAAACTTAAAATTTTTAGAAAACCAAACCAAAATTTTCGAAAATCAAAGGGGAATCAACAAGAAAACACCAAACTTAAAGTTTGGCACAAGATTTAAGAGAAAAAATATTTTTGAAAAAGAAGGTTTTGAAAAGAGTATAAAAGATTCTAACCCAATCAAATTAATGTTCTAGCCAAATGAGTTATGGGACCTTATTAAAGTTTGGCACAGGATTTAATAGAAAAATTATTTTTGAAAAAGGTTTTTAAAAATATGATAGCCAATTACCATGAACATAAACACCACGTTCTAATTAACTGAGCTATAAATTTAAAGTGTTTTAACAAGGGATAAATAATAAAAGACTCTAAACCAAAAAAAAAGAGAAGATTTTTCCTAATCTAAGCAACAAAATAATCCGTCAGTTGTTCAAACACGAACAATCCCCGGCAACGGCGCCAAAAACTTGGTAGCACAAATTGCGAATCACACTTTTCACAACGCGTACCACTGACCAGCAAGTGCACTGGGTCGTCCAAGTAATACCTTACGTGAGTAAGGGTCGAATCCCACGGAGATTGTTGGTTTGAAGCAATCTATGGTTATCTTGTAGATCTTAGTCAGGAAGTCAATTATGTTTATCAATTGAATTGTGAATAACCAGTAGAGCATAAATTAAACGTTACTTGTTGTGCAGTAATAGAGAATATGTTGGAGTTTTGGAGATGCTTTGTCCTCTGAATCTCTGCTTTCCTCTGTCTTCTGATTCACGCACGCACGTCCTCCTATGGCAAGCTGTGTGTTGGTGGATCACCGTTGTCAATGGCTACCTTCCATCCTTCCAGTGAAAACTACGTTCACGCGCTCTGTTACAGCACGGCTAATCACCGGTTGGTTCTCGATCCAGTTGGAATAGGATTTACTATCCTTTTGCATCTGTCACTAACGCCCAGCCTTCAGGAGTTTGAAGCTCGTCACAGTCATTCAATCATTGAATCCTACTCGGAATACCACAGACAAGGTTTAGACTTTCCGGATTCTCATGAATGCCGCCATCAGTTCTAGCTTATACCACGGAGATTCTAATTAAGGAATCTAAGAGATACTCATTCAGTCGGATATAGAACGGAGGTGGTTGTCAGGCACACGTTCATGGGTTGAGGAAGGTGATGAATGTCACGGGTCATCACCTTCATCACAGTTAAGTGCGAATGAACATCTTAGATAGGAACAAGCGTGTTTGAATGGAAAACAGAAATACTTGCATTAATTCATTGAGACACAGCAGAGCTCCTCACCCCCAACAATGGGGTTTAGAGACTCATGCCGTCAGAGAATACAAAGTTAGATCTGAAATGTCATGAGATACAAAATAAGTCTCTAAAAGTTGTTTAAATACTAAACCAGTAGCCTAGGGTTACAAAATATGAGTGGACTATGATGGATGATGCAGAGATCCACTTCTGGGGCCCACTTGGTGTGCTGGGGCCCACTTGGTGTGTGCTGGGGCTGAGACTTTAAGCAATTCACGTGCAGAGGCCATTTGTGGAGTTGAACGCCAGTTTTTGTGCCAGTATGGGCGTTCAACTCCAGTTTTTGATCCTTTTCTGGCGCTGGACGCCAGATTTGGGCAGAAGGCTGGCGTTGAACGCCAGTTTACGTCGTCAATTCTTGTGCAAAGTATGGACTGTTATATATTTCGGGAAAGCCCTGGATGTCTACTTTCCAACGCAATTGGAAGCACGCCATTTCGAGTTCTGTAGCTCCAGAAAATCCACTTTGAGTGCAGGGAGGTCAGAATCCAACAGCATCAGCAGTCCTTTTTCAGCCTGAATCAGATTTTTGCTCAGCTCCTTCAATTTCAGCCAGAAAAATACCTGAAATTACAGAAAAACACACAACTCATAGTAAAGTCCCGAAACATGAATTTTTCCTAAAAACTACTGGAAATAAACTAAAAACTAACTAAAACATACTCAAAACTATATGAAATTATCCCCAAAAAGCGTATAAAATATCCGCTCATCATTCACGCACGCACGTCCTCCTATGGCATGCTGTGTGTTGGTGGATCACCATTGTCAATGGCTACCTTCCATCCTTCCAGTGAAAACTATGCTCACGCGCTCTGTCACAGCACGGCTAATCACCGGTTGGTTCTCGATCCGGTTGGAATAGGATTTACTATCCTTTTGCGTCTGTCACTAACGCCCAACCTTCAGGAGTTTGAAGCTCGTCACAGTCATTCAATCCTTGAATTCTACTCGGAATACCACAGACAAGGTTTAGACTTTCCGGATTCTCATGAATGCCGCCATCAGTTCTAGCTTATACCACGGAGATTCTGATTAAAGAATCTAAGAGATGCTCATTCAATCGGATATAGAATGGAGGTGGTTGTCAGGCACACGTTCGTGGTTTGAGGAAGGTGATGAATATCACAGATCATCACCTTCATCACAGTTAAGCGCGAATGAATATCTTAGATAGGAACAAGCGTGTTTGAATGGAAAACAGAAATACTTGCATTAATTCATCGAGACACAGCAGAGCTCCTCACCCCCAATAATGGGGTTTAGAGACTCATGCCGTCAGAGAATACAAAGTTTAGATCTGAAATGTCATGAGATACAAAATAAGTCTCTAAAAGTTGTTTAAATACTAAACTAGTAGCCTAGGTTTACAAAAATTGGATAAACTATGATGGATGATGCAGAGATCCACTTCTGGGGCCCACTTGGTGTGTGCTGGGGCTGAGACTTAAGCAATTCACGTGAAGAGGCCATTTGTGGAGTTGAACGCCAGTTTATATGCCAGTTTGGGCGTTCAACTCCAGCTTTTGATCATTTTCTGGCGCTGGACGCCAGAATTGGGCAGAGGACTGGCGTTGAACGCCAGTTTACGTCGTCTATTCTTGTGCAAAGTATGGACTATTATATATTTCTGGAAAGCTCTGGATGTCTACTTTCCCACGCAATTGGAAGCACGCCATTTCGAGTTCTGTAGCTCCAGAAAATCCACTTTGAGTGCAGGGAGGTCAGAATCCAACAGCATCAGCAGTCCTTTTTCAGCCTGAATCAGATTTTTGCTCAGCTCCTTCAATTTCAGCCAGAAAAATACCTGAAATTACAGAAAAACACACAACTCATAGTAAAGTCCAGAAATATGAATTTTTCCTAAAAACTAATAGAAATAGACTAAAAACTAACTAAAACATACTCAAAACTATATGAAATTATCCCCAAAAAGCGTATAAAATATCCGCTCATCAGGCTTCAATAACAATAATGGTGGAAGAAACAGGTTTAGCAATAGCAAGCCTTTTCCATCATCTTCTCAGCAACAGACAGAGAATTCTAAGCAGAGTCACTCTGACTTAGCAACCATAGTCTCTGATCTAATTAAAACCACTCAAAGTTTCATGACTAAAACAAGGTCCTCTATTAGAAATTTGGAGGCACAAGTGGGTCAGCTGAGTAAGAAAGTTACTGAACTCCCTCTTAGTACTCTTCCAAGCAATACAAAAGAGAATCCAAAAGGAGAGTGCAAGGCCATCAACATGACCCACACGGCCGAACTTGGAGAGGAGAAAGAGACAGTAATCTCCACTGAGAAAGACCTCACTGGACGTCCACTGGCCTCCAAGGAGTTCCCTCATGAGGAACCATGGGAATCTAAGGCTCACACTGAGACCATAGAGATTCCATTGAATTTACTTCTGCCATTCATGAGCTCTGATGAGTATTCTTCCTCTGAAGAGGATGAAGATGTTACTGAAGAAAAAGTTGCTAAGTACCTTGGAGCAATCATGAAGCTAAATGCCAAGTTATTTGGTAATGAGACTTGGGAGGATGAACCCCCCTTGCTCACCAAAGAACTGAATGACTTGACTAGGCAGAGATTACCTCAAAAGAGACAAGATCCTAGGAAGTTCTCAATACCTTGTACCATAGGCACCATGACATTTGAGAAGGCTCCGTGTGGCCTAGGGTCAAGTATAAACCTCATGCCTCTCTCTATAATGGAGAAGCTAGGGATCATTGAGGTACAAGCTGCAAGAATCTCACTAGAGATGGCAGACAATTCAAGGAAACAGGCTTATGGACTTGTAGAGGATGTCTTGGTAATGGTTGAAGACCACTACATCCCTGCTGATTTCATAATCCTCGAGACTGGGAAGTGTGTGGATGAATCCATCATCCTTGGAAGACCCTTCCTAGCCACAACAAAAGCTGTAATTGATGTTGACAGAGGAGAATTGATCATTCAAGTGAATGAAGACTCCCTTGTGTTTAAAGCTCAAGGATATTGAAGAACTGAAGATTGATGGTTTAGAGGTTATAATAAACTCTCGTTGTGAGTATAGTTACTAAACCAAGCAATCAACCTTTCTTGCAAACGTTTTGGTTGTCACAAGTAACAAACCCCTTTGAAATTGATAACCGAGTATTCAAACCTCGGGTCATCTTCTCAAGGAATTGCAGGGAAGTATGTTCTTATTATTGGTTATGGAGATTGTAAATTTGGGGTTTTGAGAAATTTGGAGTTTGGGTAATATGCACAGGTATATTTTCAAGCAATAAAAATTAATAAATAACTGTAAAATAAACTCTTGGCAAGGTATGAAGACTGGAGGTCCTATCCCAGTTATCCTTATCAATTGTAACAAGAATTGGATTTTTCTCCCACTTTATTAACCTCTAACTATGAAGGTAAGTTAAGTGGATGAATTAATTCTTGAAGAATTCCAATTCTCAATCAACAATGAGTTTGATAACTCAAGAGTCACCAATTATTTAACCAAAGCCAAAAGAGGAGAAATTCTACTTGAATGAAAATAATTTGGATAAACACAGAGCATTAATAAATTAAAGAGAGCAATCATAAGTCTGAAATACTTCGAATTATATTAAATAAAATGTTCAAATCATAACATGGGAATTCATAAATTAAATTGGAAAAATAAATAAAAATAAAGAACCTGGGATTGAGAGTCACTCCTAAAACTAAGAGAAATCCTAAATCCTAATCCTAAGAGAGAGGAGAGAACCTCTCTCTCTAAAAACTACATCTACTCCTAAAATTGTGAATGTAAAAGCCTCCTCCTGAATGGATGTATTTCCCTACTTTATAGCCTCTAATCTGTGTTTTCTGGGCCGCAAACTGGGTCAAAAACAGTCCAGAATTCGCTGGTTTCAAATTTTGCCACGCTGGTTTTTCGTTACTGCGACGTGGCCACATTGATCACGCGGTCGCGTCGTCTAGCGTCATGAGAACTATAGCATATTATATATCAAATTGAAGCCCCGGACGTTAGCTTTCCAACACAACTGGAACCGCGTCATTTGGACCTCTGTAGCTAAAGTTATAGCCGTTTGAGTGCATAGAGGTCAGGCTGGACAGCTTAGCAATTTCTCCAACTTCTTGCATTCCTTCCACTTTTGCATGCTTTCTTCCCATTCTCCAAGCCATTCCTGCCTTATAATATCTGAAAACACTTAACACACATATCAAGTCATCTAATGGTAATAAGAGGGGATTAATATTAACAATTATAAGTCCAAAGAAGCATGTTTTCAATCATAGCACATAATTAGAAAGGCAAATGCAAAACCATGCAAATAGTATGAATAAGTGGGTAAAGAGTTGATAAAATCCACTCAATTGAGCACAAGATAAACCATGAAATAGTGGTTTATCAACCTCCCCACACTTAAACACTAGCATGTCCTCATGCTAAGCTCAAGAGAAGCTATAAAGGTGAAGAGGAATGATAGAATGTATGAAATGCAATCCTATCTATATGAATGCAACTAAATGTGAAATGATTCTACCTACTTGGTTAAAAGTAAATAAGCTCTTCAAGACAAACATAAATCAGATTTCACTAATTCAAATTATACAGTAAAAGACAAGTAAACTTGTAAGAAGATAGCTTATGAAAGCAGGGAACATAGAATTAAGCACTGAACCCTCACTGGTAGTGTATATCACTCTAATCTCTCAAGTGTATAGGGTTTTTTTTCACTCTACTCTTCTCTAGTCATGCTTTCTAAACCTTGTTCTTCATCTAACCAATCAACAAATATTTAATGTACTAATGCAAACATCATGAGGTCTTTTCAAGGTTGTAATGGGGCTGAGGTAAAGGTGAGGATATATGTATGGCCAAGTGAGCTATAATATAAATCTTTAATTAACCTAAGCTCTCACCTAATATACATATACTCTATATAACTTTAAAATCATACCTAGCTACCCATAATTCTCACTTTTGTATAATTCCCATACTCATGTACCAAATTCTCTTTAATTTTTATCACATGTGCATTGATTTTTCATTAACTTAACATTGGGGTAATTTTGTCCCCTTATTTATTTGCTTATTTATTGAATATTTTTTTCTTTTTCTTTTTCTTTTTCTTTTCTTTCTTTCTCTTTTTTTTTTCTTTTTTTTTTGAATCATAAAAGCAAACATAACTTATCAATGCACATGGATTTTCTATTATTTTTCTATTTTGGTTTTTCATGAGTAGGTTCCCAAATTACTGATATTCAAATAAATTAGAAACATTATACTTTTCCTTTATTAACTCATGTTCCCACAGTTTCCCCATACTTAATTAACACACTATCTTAAGCTAACCAAAGATTCAATTGGGATATTTAATTGTTTTTCTACTTTAAGGCTAGTGATGTGGTAAAATATAGAACAAGATGGGGTTAAAAGGCTCAAAGTGGCTGACAAGGGTGATTTAAAGGGTAGGCTTATTTGGGATAAGTGAGCTAAAATCAAATAATGACCTCAATCATATGCAAATATTTAAATACACTAAATAATGGACATATAGGTTGGAACAAAATATAGATTACAATCATAGAGAAGGGAACACACAGGAATAAAATATTTATGGTTAAATAATGTAACCATGTAAATAAGCTCAAAGTCTCACAGGTTGTGTGTTTTTTGGCTCAAAAAACCATGTTCCAAATACAACTTCAAACAAATTTACACATAAAAATTTTAATATCTTTTTTATTTATTTAAATTAGTGAAATATTTCAAAAATAGGATCTTAAGAAGAAACTTATTATTTTAACCAAGCAGTAACTAAATGCAAAAATCAAATAAACATGCAATTAAACATGAAAATGCAACAACTAATTTAATAAAGAAAATTTAAACATTGGTGTTGACACAGAAAGGTACTAACCCATGGAGATCGGTATCGACCTCCCCACACTTAAAGATTGCACCGTCCTCGGTGCATGCTAAGATGTGCAGGTGGACGGGTTGTTCCAACTGATGCTTTTCTTCAAAGATTGTGCAGATGGACTTGTTTGTCTCCCCATGTAAACGTCTTCCGGTTCCCTTCCGGGTGGCCATCTTGAAAGAAAAAGGGAAGAAGAGTAACCCAGAAATAAAGATAGGAAAATGAATACAGTATGGGTGGGTTAATGCCAAATAATAAGGGTCTCAATTACATGGTAGCTACAACATGCAAGTGAGAAAACAATAGAAGCCATGGCATACCAGTGGTGCAAAATTTGCAACCATGGGGAAAAAGGTGGGTAATGAAAGACAATGTAAATTCATGTCAATGCAAAAGGAATATCAGTAATATAAAAATTAGCATTGATTTAAATAATATTACCCAATCAGAATAAAACAAGTCATGAAGCACCAAGAAAATACCAGAAAAGATGTAACAGTTGAATAAAAATATTTGAACACCAATAATAATTTTAGAAAAATAAAAATATGCAATGAATGAAAGTATGCAAATGAATTAAATAAAATAAAATAGAAGTGAGAGAAAATAAGAAGGGAAGAAAAAAGAAGTAAGAAAAGATAAGAAGAATAAGGATTCGGAGAAGAAAAGATAAGAAAATTGGCACTAATCTGGATAGGTTGTGCGACGCTGGCGACGCGGTCGCATGGGTGACGCGGTCGTGTGGTGCGCAAAAAGGTTAGGTGACGCGGACGCGCGGGACACGCGATCGCGTGACTTGATTTGTGCTAGTAGCGCGAGTGCAGCCTTGTGGTCGCACAACACTCTGTTCAAAACTTAGTATTGCCAAAATCCTGGGTGACGCGGTCGCGTGGTTGACGCGATCGCGTGAGTGGCCATCATGGGATATGACGCGAACGCGTGGGGCACGCGTTCGTGTGGTGAGGCTTGGGCTTCCAGCACGATTCCAGCCCAACTCCAGCACAACTTTCGGCCATGCACCCTTTTTACGCCGATTTTAGGTCACGCGGCCGCGTGGGGTGATTTGTGCCATTGGCACGCCTCCAGCGCTGCTCCTGCGTAACTCTCTGTTCGTTTTTATTTTTCTCCCCTCTCCTTGCGACGCGGACGCGTCGCTGTTGCGGTCGCGTCGCGTGCTCGCTTTTTTTTTTTTTGATAATCTAAAAAAAATATGCAGAATGCAGTGTTAATATGAATGTGATGCAAAACTCCAGGTTCAATATAATAAAATAAAATAAAATTTGAAAACAAATAAAACTAAATAAAAATGAAAAAGGAACGATCATACCATGGTGGGTTGTCTCCCACCTAGCACTTTTAGTTAAAGTCCTTAAGTTGGACATTTGATGAGCTTCCTGTAATGGTGGCTTATGCTTGAACTCATCCAGGAATCTCCACCAGTGTTTGTGATTCCAGTAACCTCCGGGGTTCCAAACTAGGCATGTAAAACCCTTGAGCAGCTTCAAAAAGATTCTTAGGCTCCCGGGGTGTTGGATGTCAGAACAGATTCCAGGATCCCAAACTTTACTTTTACACCCGTCTTTGTCTCGATCTGCATTTTTCCAGCCGGGTGAAAGGTGATCTGAATTCTCACTGCAGCGACCAGACAGTTTCCTAGACCTATTCAGTTGAGCTTTATACCAACCTTTGCGTTTAAACTTAAAGCTTCCAACCATAATGAACCTTGCAGGACAATTCTTACGACTGACCATCTTCCTCTTACTCTTAATGCCACAAAGAGCTCTAAGTTGACCATCCGTCTCCAGTAGCCCATATTCAAGTGGGATTAGAAAGCTATGGGATATGAATTTTACCCACTTGAATGCTGTGAAGGATGATGGCAACTTAGGGGGAGGTGTTCTTAATGAAATTGCAATCTCCACTCCCTTGTGCTCTTCTATGATAATTACCACTTCTTTGCAAGCTTCTTCAATTTCAACCTCTTCCTCTTGGCAGCTCTCTTTCAATTCAATCTCCTCTTCATTGCTTTCCAAGGGCATGGGAGGTTGTGCTTCTTCTTCTTGAATCTCCATCTCTTGAACAACCTCTTCCAAGTCTTCAACTATGATATGCTTTGGAGGTTGTACACCCTCCTCAGCATCAATTTCAACCGTCTTGGAAGGAGGCTCTATGTCTTGACTTTCCCACGGAGGTTCTGCATCTCCTAAGTCTTCAACCACTTCTTCTTCTTCTTGAACAATGACAGCTTCTTCTACTTGTTCTAGTACGAATTCATTCTCTGTCTTGTCCACTGAGGTTTCTGGTATCTCCTTCATGCTACGCTCTTCACTAGACTGTCCACATGGAGCTGTGGCTAATCCTTGTATATTTGAGCACCTAGAAGCCCATTGAATTAATGCTTGCTTCAGTTGTTGAGTGGTTGCCTGAAATCGATCCACTGTTTCCTTGAAACGATCTTTTGTCTCTTGATGCACTCGGTTATCATAGGTAGGATCATAGTGCTCTTGGATTGATGGATATGGAGATGGCAGATATTGAGGTGGTGGTGGGATGGGGAGATCATTCTGTGATTGAAAAGGAAGTGCGCTAGAGCTTGAGGGTTGATTGTTAAACGTATTTGGTGGTCTGATTTGGGCGGCGAGAGCTCGTATAGTAGAGTTTAGATCGGTAAGTGCTCTCTCCATGGAGGTTTGGGGTGGATCTATGTATGGTTCATTTGGTTCATAAGGTGGTTGGTATGGTGGATGTGGGTTAGGGTCATATGGAGGTGAATGGTGGAAAGGGGCTTGTGAGTATGGTGGTCCAAAGTCATGTTGAGGAAAGGGTTCATAGGCATATGATGGTGGTTGTTGATAGTCCACTGGAGGTGGTTGTTGCCATGAGGGTTGATGAAATCCTTGTGGCTCCTCCCATCTTTGATTGTTCTAACCTTGATGCCTGTTCTCATTGTAATTTCTTCTTCCTGCAACATAATTGTAACCAGACTTATAGCCAAAGGGGTGAGAGTTCATAGTAGTAAATAAAAATTAAAAATGAAAATAAAAATAAATTTAAATTAAAAGGTTATTTAAATTTTGAATTTGAAATTTGAAATTTAAAAAATTTTTAAATTTGAATTTTGAAAATTGATTTTTGAAATAAGATAAGATAAGATAAACATTTTAAAATCAAAATCTGAAATTTTTTTTTAGGCAAATTTCGAAAATTCAATGAAAAATAGAGAAAATATATTTTTTTGAATTAAATGAGGAAAGAGAAAAATAACAAAATGATACCAAATTTAAAAATTTTTAGATCAAAATGAAGAAAACAACTAAGAATAACTTGAAGGTCAAGATGAACACGAAGAACAACTTGAAGATCAAGATGAACACTAAGAATAAATTTTTGAAAAAAAAATTTTTAATAACAAAATAAAAACCAATAACCTCTTAATTTACGAAGAAAAGCAAAAATTAAAAACAAAAAAATAAAAACAAATTAAAAAGAAAATATTTACAATAACCAATAATAAGGCACACGTTTGCAATTCCCCGGTAACGGCGCCATTTTGAAGAACTGAAGATTGATGGTTTAGAGGTTATAATAAACTCTCGTTGTGAGTATAGTTACTAAACCAAGCAATCAACCTTTCTTGCAAACGTTTTTGTTGTCACAAGTAACAAACCCCTTTGAAATTGATAACCGAGTATTCAAACCTCGGGTCGTCTTCTCAAGGAATTGCAGGGAAGTATGTTCTTATTATTGGTTATGAAGATTGTAAATTTGGGGTTTTGAGAAATTTGGAGTTTGGGCAATGTGCACAGGTATATTTTCAAGCAATAAAAATTAATAAATAACTGTAAAATAAACTCTTGGCAAGGTATGAAGACTGGAGGTCCTATCCTAGTTATCCTTATCAATTGTAATGAGAATTGGATTTTTCTCCCACTTTATTAACCTCTAACTATGAAGGTAAGTTAAGTGGATGAATTAATTCTTGAAGAATTCTAATTCTCAATCAACAATGAGTTTGATAACTCAAGAGTCACCAATTATTTAACCAAAGCCAAAAGGGGAGAAATTCTACTTGAATGAAAATAATTTGGATAAACACAGGGCATTAATAAATTAAAGAGAGCAATCATAAGTCTGAAATACTTCGAATTATATTAAATAAAATGTTCAAATCATAACATGGGAATTCATAAATTAAATTGGAAAAATAAATAAAAATAAAGAACCTGGGATTGAGAGTCACTCCTAAAACTAAGAGAAATCCTAAATCCTAATCCTAAGAGAGAGGAGAGAACCTCTCTCTCTAAAAACTACATCTACTCCTAAAATTGTGAATCTGAAAGCCTCCTCCTGAATGGATGTATTTCTCTACTTTATAGCCTCTAATCTGTGTTTTCTGGGCAGCAAACTGGGTCAAAAACAGTCCAGAATTCGCTGGTTTCGAATTTTGCCACGCTGATTTTTTGTCACTGCGACGCGGCCGCATTGATCACGCGGTCGTGTCGCCTAGCGTTAGGGGAACTATAGTATATTATATATCAAATCGAAGCCCCGGACGTTAGCTTTTCAATGCAACTTGAACCGCATCATTTGGACCTTTGTAGCTAAAGTTATAGCCGTTTGAGTGCAGAGAGGTCAGGCTGGACAGCTTAGCAATTTCTCCAACTTCTTGCATTCCTTCCACTTTTGCATGCTTTCTTCCCATCCTCCAAGCCATTCCTGCCTTATAATATCTGAAAATACTTAACACACATATCAAGGCATCTAATGGTAATAAGAGAGGATTAATATTAACAATTATAAGTCCAAAGAAGCATGTTTTCAATCATAGCACATAATTAGGAAGGCAAATGCAAAACCATGCAAATAGTATGAATAAGTGGGTAAAGAGTTGATAAAATCCACTCAATTGAGCACAAGATAAACCATGAAATAGTGGTTTATCAGATATCCCTCTGTAACCATGGAGAGGAAGCATGAAGAGCTTCTCTCAGTACAAAGTCAGCTTAAGCCCCCACAGTCAAACTCTAAGTTTGGTGTTGGGAGGCCATAACCAAACTTTAAGTTTGGTGTTGAACCCCCATATTCAAACTCTAAGTTTGGTGTTGGGAGGTTCCAACATTACTCTGAACATCTGTGAGGCTCCATGAGAGCCCACTGTCAAGCTATAGACATTAAAGAAGCGCTTGTTGGGAGGCAACCCAATCTTTAATTATCTATGTTAAATTTCTATTTTCTTTTGTTATTTTATGTTTTCTGTAGGTTGATAATCATGTGAAGTCACAAAAAATAATTGAAAAAGCAAAAACAGAAGGAAAAACAGTATTAAAAATAGAACACCCTGGAGGAGAAACTTACTGGCGTTTAAACGCCAGTAAGGGTAGCAGAATGGGCGTTAAACGCCCAGTCTGGCACCATTCTGGGCGTTTAACGCCAGAAATAGGCACCAGACTGGCGTTTAACACCAGGAATGGGCAAGAAGCTGGCGTTAAACGCCAGAAATGGGCAGCAGCCTGGCGTTTAACGCCAGGATTGGCAGAAAGGGGCATTTTTGCACGCCACTTGGTGCAGGGATGAGATATCCTTGACACCTCAGGATCTGTGAACCCCATAGGATCCCCACCTATCCTACCCCTCTCTCTCTTCTTCACCCATTCACCAATCACCTCAATACCTCTTCCCCAAAAACCCCTCACCTATCAAATCCCACCATTCTCTTCACCACTCACATCCATCCTTCATAAAACCCCACCTATCTCACCATTCAATTTCAAACCACTTTCCCACCCAAACCCACCCATAATGGCCGAACCATACCCCCCTCTCCACTCCTATATAAATCCATCTTCACTCCTTCATTTTCACACAACATACACACTACTTCTCCCCCTTGGCCGAAACACTAAGCCCCCTCCATCTCCTATATTTCTTCTTTTTCTACTCTCTTCTTTCTTCTTTTGCTTGAGGACGAGCAAACCTTCTAAGTTTGGTGTGGTAAAAGCGTTGCTTTTTATTTTTCCATAACCATTTATGGCACCTAAGGCTGAAAAAACCTCTAGAAAGAGAAAAGGGAAGGCAAAAGCTTCCACCTCTGAGTCATGGGAGATGGAGAGATTCATCTCAAGGGTGCACCAAGACCACTTCTATGAAGTTGTGGCCAAGAAGAAGGTGATCCCCGAGGTCCCTTTCAAACTCAAAAAGGGTGAATATCCGGAGATCCGACATGAGATTCGAAGAAGTGGATGGGAAGTTCTCACCAACCCTATTCAACAAGTCGGAATCTTAATGGTTCAAGAGTTCTATGCCAATGCATGGATAACCAAGAACCATGATCAAAGTGTGAACCCGGACCCAAAGAATTGGCTTACAATGGTTCGGGGGAAATGCTTAGATTTTAGTCCGGAGAATGTAAGGTTGGCATTCAACTTGCCCATGATGCAAGGATATGCACACCCCTACACTAGAAGGGTCAACTTTGATCAAAGGTTGGACCAAGTCCTCATAGACATCTGTGAAGAGGGCGCTCAATGGAAGAGAGATTCAAGAGGGAAGCCGGTTCAACTAAGAAGGCATGACCTCAAGCCCGTGGCTAGAGGATGGTTGGAGTTCATCCAACGCTCAATCATTCCCACTAGCAACCGGTCTGAAGTTACTATAGACCGGGCTATCATGATCCATAGCATCATGATTAGGGAGGAAGTAGAAGTTCATGAAGTTATATTCCAAGAACTCTACAAGGTGGAAGACAAGTCCTCTACTTTGGCAAGGTTAGCCTTCCCTCATCTCATTTGTCACCTCTGCAATTCAGCTGGAATTGACATAGAGGAAGACATCCTTATTGATGAGGATAAGCCCATCACTAAGAAAAGGATGGAGCAAACAAGAGATCCCATTCATGGACATGAGGAAATTCCTCACCATGAAATCCCTGAGATGCCTCAAGGGATACATTTTCCTCCACAAAACTATTGGGAGCAAATAAACACCTCCCTAGGAGAATTAAGTTCCAACATGGGACAACTAAGGGTGGAGCACCAAGAGCATTCCATCCTCCTCCATGAAATTAGAGAAGACCAAAAAGTCATGAGAGAGGAGCAACAAAGGCAAGGAAGAGACATTGAGGAGCTCAAGCACTCCATTAGATCTTCAAGAGGAAGAACAAGCCGCCATCACTAAGGTGGACCCGTTCTTTAAATTCCTTGTTCTTTATTTTCTGTTTTTCGAATTTTTATGCTTTATGTTTATCTATGTTTGTGTCTTTATTACATGATCATTAGTGTCTTAGTGTCTATGCCTTAAAGCAATGAAAATGAATCCATCACCTTTCTTAAATGAAAAATGTTTTTAATTGAAAAAGAAAAGAAGTGCATGAATTTCAAATTTTAAAATAGTTTAGTTATTTTGATGTGGTGGTAATACTATTGTTTTTCTGAATGAATGCTTGAACAGTGCATATTTTTGAATTTGTTGTTCATGAATGTTAAAATTATTGGCTCTTGAAAGAATGATGGAAAAGGAGAAATGTTATTTGATAATCTGAAAAATCATAAAATTGATTCTTGAAGCAAGAAAAAGCAGTGAAAAGCTTGCAGAAAAAAAAATATATATGCGAAAAAAATGCGAAAAAAAAGAAAAGAAAGAAAAGAAAGAAAAGCAAGAAGAAAAAGCCAATAGCCCTTTAAACCAAAAGGCAAGGGTAAAATAAAAAGGATCCAAGGCTTTGAGCATCAGTGGATAGGAGGGCCCACAGGAATAAATTCCTGGCCTAAGCGGCTAAACCAAGCTGTCCCTAACCATGTGCTTGTGGCGTGAAGGTGTCAAGTGAAAACTTGAGACTGAGCGGTTAAAGTCGTGGTCCAAAAGCAAAAAGAGTGTGCTTAAGAGCTTTGGACACCTCTAATTGGGGACTCTAGCAAAGCTGAGTCACAATCTGAAAAAGTTCACCCAGTTATATGTCTGTGGCATTTATGTATCCGGTGGTAATACTGGAAAACAAAATGCTTTGGGTCACGGCCAAGACTCATAAAGTAGCTGTGTTCAAGAATCAACATACTTAACTAGGAGAATCAATAACACTATCTGGATTCTGAGTTTCTATAGAAGCCAATCATTCTGAACTTCAAAGGATAAAGTGAGATGCCAAAACTGTTCAGAAGCAAAAAGCTAAAAGCCCCGCTCATCTAATTAATACTGATCTTCATAGATATTTTTGGAATTCATTATATATTCTCTTCTTTTTTATCCTATTTGATTTTCAGTTGCTTGGGGACAAGCAACAATTTAAGTTTGGTGTTGTGATGAGCGGATAATTTATACGCTTTTTGGCATTGTTTTTAGTATGTTTTTAGTATATTTTAGTTAATTTTTATTAATTTTTATTAGTTTTTAAATAAAATTTACATTTCTGGACTTTACTATGAGTTTGTGTGTTTTTCTGTGATTTCAGGTATTTTCTGGCTGAAATTGAGGGACTTGAGCAAAATCTGATTCAGAGGCTGAAAAAGGACTGCAGATGTTGTTGGATTCTGACCTTCCTGCACTCGAAGTGTATTTTTTGGAGCTACAGAAGCCCAATTGGTACGCTCTCAATTTCGTTGGAAAGTAGACATCCTAAGCTTTCCAACAATATATAATAGTCTATACTTTGCCCAAGATTTGATGGCCCAAACCGGCGTTCCAAGTCAGCTTAAGAATTCTGGCGTCAAAACGCCAGAACTAGCACAAAAGCTGGAGTTAAACGCCCAAACTGGCACAAAAGCTGGCGTTTAACTCCAAGAAAAGTCTTTACACATGGAAGCTTTAATGCTCAGCCCAAGCACACACCAAGTGGACCCGGAAGAAGATTTCTGCATTAATTACTTATTTCTGTAAACCCTAGGCTACTAGTTCTCTATAAATAGGAACTTTTACTATTGTATTTTCATCTATCTTTGATAAGTCTTATGCTATCTTAGACGCTTTTGGAGGCTGGCCTCACGGCCATGCCTAGACCTTGTTCTTATGTATTTTCAACGGTGGAGTTTCTACACACCATAGATTAAGGTGTGGAGCTCTGCTGTTCTTCATGAATTAATGCAAAGTACTGTTATTTTTCTATTCAACTCAAGTCTATTTCTTCTCCAAGATATTCATTCGCACCCAAGAACATGATGAATGTGATGATTATGTGACACTCATCACCATTCTCACCTATGAACGCGTGCCTGACAACCACTTCCGTTCTACATGCAAACAAGCTTGAATGTGTATCTCTTGGGTTTCTAATCTAAGATTAGAACCTTCGTGGTATAGGCTAGAATTATTGGCGGCCATTCCTGAGATCCGGAACGTCTAAACCTTGTCTGTGGTATTCTGAGTAGGATCTGGGAAGGGATGACTGTGACGAGCTTCAAACTTGCGAGTGTTGGGCATGTGACAGACGCAAAAGGATCAATGGATCCTATTCCAACATGATCGAGAACCGACAGATGATTAGCCGTGCGGTGACAACGTGCGTAGAACATTTTCACTGAGAGGACGGAAAGTAGCCATTGACAACGGTGATGCCCAACATAAAGCTTGCCATGGAAAGGAGTATGAATGATTGGAAGAAGGCAATAGGAAAGCAGAGGTTCAGGAGGAACAAAGCATCTTCATACGCTTATCTGAAATTCCTACCAATGAATTACATAAGTATCTCTATCTCTATCTTTATTTTATGTTTTATTTATCTTTAATTATCAATCCTCCATAACCATTTAAATCTGCCTGACTGAGATTTACAAGATGACCATAGCTTGCTTCAAGCCGACAGTCTCTGTGGGATTGACCCTTACTCACGTAAGGTATTACTTGGACGACCCAGTGCACTTGATGGTTAGTTGTGCAGAATTGTGACGAAGTGTGATTCACGTTTGAGAGCTCCAAGTCTTTGGTGCCATTGTTGATGATCACAATTTCGTGCACCACAGGTCGAGAGGCTCCTCGCTAGGTGTCTGGAATCTTGTAGCGGAGTAGTCCTGAGTTATTTTGATTTTACTGTTTGTATAAATATATACTTATGTACTTAGCTTGCTCTCCAAAAAACTGGTTTATTTTGTTCCTCCTAGAGGTTGCAGGAGAGTTAGGGATTTGTTTCTGTATTTTGGATATTCGGGATACTTATGTATATATATGTAAATATTCTCCGGTCAGCCTTGGCTTTGCAAGCTGAGTCAGGAGCTAGTTTCACTGTATTCTTGGCACTCTTCTTACTCTTTCGTCTATTCTTATCCTAAACCTTTAGGTTTCTTAGCACACAAGTAATTCTTTTCCTCGAGCGATGCGCTTTTTATTTTGCGAAATTTGTTTACCCATTTTTTAAGGCTCCTAGTTTATTATATTCTTCTGCTACTATACGTATGTATTTTATTTTAGAGGTCGTAGTGCCTTGCCGCATCTGTTTTACATCCTAGGTGTAAAGCTCTGTGTGATAGGGTGTCACATTATGGTATCAGAGCAGCTCGTTCCTATAGAGCCTGAGGACGGACTGATTATGCTTCTGTGTATTCTCTGTGTATGTGGCTATGTGCTATTAGGATATCTAACTGATATAAGTAGCATACATGTTCATGAGCATGCATTTGGGACTCTTAAGCACTAAACTTGAGATATTGAGACTGATCACCTTAATATCAATTGTTTGGTGTGAACAGGAACCAAATATCGTCTCGCGGATCCGAGCGAGGTATCCGGAGGGAAAATCTTAGGACCGAACCAATGCAAGGACCCTGAGATGGAAGCTCGGGTGCTGGTACAAACAACATGGGACAATACTATAGATCTATGACCCTTATTGATTTCCTCAAGAGTGGTCTACCTCAGTTTAATGGAAATGCCAATGCGTTGGAGGCTGATCGGTGGTTTCGAGACGTGGAGAGGTTTTTGTACATCAGCACATACCAGAAGTACAGTCGGTAGAAATAGTGACTTACATGTTAGAGGGAGATGCTCAGAAATGGTGGCAGGAGTTATATCATACCTTGCAGATGGAGTTAACGGATATCCCTTGGAATAGATTCAAGACGGAATTTTACGGAAAATATTTCTTACATGCACTTCGCATTGCAAAGGAGTTGGAGTTAATGCAGCTGAAGCAAGAGAATATGTCTGTTGTGAACTATAATCATGAATTCGACAACCTGTGTCGTCTCTCAAAAGTTTGTCAAGGAAATCCAGCCGACTATGAGGCATGGAAGTGTGCTCAGTATGAGAAAGGACTTAGGAGAGACATCTTCAACTACGTGTATCCGCAAAGGTTAACGAATTTTACTGAATTGGTCAAGAAAAGCCAGTTCGCAGAAGATTACTCTATGAAGTGGGCAATGCTACAGGAAGGCTAGGGAGAGACAGCTCCAGAAAAGAAATGCCGGGATACAGCCGAATCCGATTCTTAGACCCGAGGTAACCATGAAATAGCAGTTGAATTTTTAGCTACCTTGCATATCATTAATATGTATTATCCATTTGTGAAGCATGACAAGTTTGATGATCGTGGAGTCCAAGTTAATGGTTAGTCGAAGACTATTAGTTGTCAAGATGAAGCGATACTTAACTAACTTAGAGGAGAGGCTAG
The DNA here is from genome assembly GCF_003086295.3 of Arachis hypogaea. Classification (NCBI taxonomy): domain Eukaryota; kingdom Viridiplantae; phylum Streptophyta; class Magnoliopsida; order Fabales; family Fabaceae; genus Arachis; species Arachis hypogaea. The sequence goes on from NC_092047.1 coordinate 82,689,718, forward strand.
GTTCTTGAAGGATAAGAATCAGAACGACACAGTGGAAGTAGGGTGGATTATAACTAAGGAATTGGAATTATCAAGAGCTATGCGCGGTTACCGTTTGAAAACTAGTGACGTTAAGGCTTCGAGGAAGAGGAATAGAGAGGATTCAACCTTTAGTTGCTAATTAATTAAGAGATGAGTCAAGGTAAGACCAAATTTCTATACGAGAGAGTTTTCGAGACCATTCTTGAAGATGTACCAGAATTCCCACCTTAGAGAGAACGTGGGTTTACGATAGGCGCAATGCCGAAAGCCAGATAAGTGTTGATTGCACCACAAGTGAAGATATTATTATAATTAGTAAAACTCAGGACCGAGTTGGAGGGAGTACTGGAAGAGAGGATCGTCCAACTAAGTGTTTCTTTGCGAGAGCGTGCCAACTAATCTTCACCACTTAATCTAACATTTCTCTTATAGCTTACATTGAAAGCTCTACCTTGAATCTTCTCCTATAAAAGCCTGAACTCATCCTAATATAATCACATAATCCTTGAATCCTGGAAACCTGCAGTGCATGGAGTTGCCTCTTGTGGAAACTCGCATTCCTTTAAAGCCAACTAGAACCTATTTAATTCGACATGCCTTATTCATGCTATTTAAGCTTTGATTCGAACTCCTCCCTTGAGATACAACTAGGTTTCTCTTCTTGTGTATTCCATTAGTTCTGTACAAATCCGGTTAACTGTATGCAAGACTTTCTTTTGAATTCTCCTGAACACCGTTCATGTTACTCGTTTTTCTCTTGAACATAACATCTCTTCGAAAAATCAACTCGTATTGAATCTTGCGATGCGCATGACTCTTATATGCAACTATTAGAGTGTCAATCCTTTAAATCAAGACTTTTGAACATGAAAATGAATCAGTGACATTCCTAGGAAATCTAGAGCCTTAATCCTCGCCGATCGTATCGCTCATGACTAAATAGATGCAATGAGGTGCACCGTGTGAATGAAATACCAAGATACGATGAAAGCCTTCGAGCCATAAAAAGAAGATTGATCTTTATGCCAATACAAGTATCACTTGAACCTAATGAACCATTTAGGGAATCACTACGATGCATCATTGGAGGACTTAAGATACATGCGGAAGCGACCGCGTGAGATCGTAATAGACGCCCTAAGCAAGAAGTTTCTAAGGGATTTTTAGACATTAATTCCATTATTTTCTAAGGCATGCATCATGTGCATTTATTTGTTTTGATTGCTAGGCATTATTTGAGATTGCCTAATTGAATATATATCCTGCTACCTACTATTCTTGCTATTTGCACTATCTGCTTCTTACTTGTGAGGGAACTTGTTTGGTTGCTGGTCTCTGCATGATTTATGGATTACGGAGGAATAGGGGAAAGGTGAAATGGTTGGTGTTTATGACTAGGTTTGAAGTGAGTAAGTTTAGGACTGATTAGACTACCTACCCCTCTTAAGGTATAGTACTAAGACCAGAAGCTAGTTTCACTATATTCTTGGCACTCTTGTTACTCTTTTGTCTATTCTTATCCTGAACCTTTAGGTTTCTTAGCACGCAAGTAATTCTTTTCCTCGAGCGATGCGCTTTTTATTTTGTGAAATTTGTTTACCCGTTTTTCAAGGCTCCTAGTTTATTATATTATTTCTACTACTATACGTATGTATTTTATTTTAGAGGTCGTAGCGCCTTGCCACCTCTGTTTTACATCCTAGGTGTAAAGCTCTGTGTGGTAGGGTGTTACAAAATTTATTACATAAGTAGCTTATAAATATAATATACATACAAAACATACAACTCCTATCCATATTACAATATTATGATAACAAAGGTGAGGGAAGAAAAATTATCTAACTAAAACAACAACATCGTATAAACAAAACGCAATAAAACTCTCCATAAGCTCCTTTATCTGATTCTTGAAAAGGTAAAGCTGTAAGGGGTGAGAATCTAACCACATGGTCTCACCACGGATTTCCAGAATTATTATAAGAGGATATGTATAAAGAAAAGAATATAGTTCAAATAACATTTACATAATACTTATAAGAATTCCAAATAAATTACTTTACTATATCATTTCAAAGCATATCCAGGGATAACTTAATAAAACTTATGAAGTCACGGCCTCCGGCCCAAATTAAATCAATCATCATCAAAACTCAAAATAGGATTCAATCACAAGCACAAACAAAATACAAGGCAAACACATTTAAAGAACAGTTATAGCAAGTATCACAGTTACCAGTTAAATAGAATTCATCAGATATTCAAACCAAAACACTTAAGCACACCCAAACAAAGTAAACAAATGCAACATGATGCATGTCTGTCCTACTGGCCGTGAGCTCACGTGTCAGTCAAACTACTAGAACCCGACACATCTGGTAGCTAAACCAGACATTGTCTCTAGGTTGCATATCTCCAGGAGGAACACAAACAAAGGATAGTGCCTTTCCACCTTCTCTTAGAGGAATCACGAAGGAGATTGCCTTTCCATATCGAAGGAGTGTGCCTTTCTACCTTACAACCAGAGAAAGATGTGGGAAAAAATAATACGAAGGAGAGTGCCTTTCCACCTTTCCCACATTCATATCACGATAAGAGGAGAAATCCTTCACCCTCAACCTGCCAAATCCGTGAGCGGGACAAAACCACCGTCTTCACAACATCAATCATACTTACATATTAATCTCAAACATACAAGCGAGATAAGACCACCTCCTTGCCAACCACATTTCAATAATATTCACAATTAATCATGCTTAAAAATCATAATTCTTTTCCTAAATATACTCAAGACAAACTAAGTTGTTAAATTAGATCAAATTATCTTAAATCAAGATTTATTAAATTAAATTCCACGACAAAGTGCATGAACTTTAGGGGAGTAACAAACGATCTTATTTCAAAACTAAATCATTTAAACTCAAACATAATTCATTATTCTTTTAAATAAATCAAAATCAAATAAAAAAAATTCTTCAATCCAAATCAACCAAAATAAAATTTCTCAAAATTCTTCTAAAAATTTTGGTAGTACCTTCCCTAAAACTCGGACTTCGCCACGTTTCTTGGGTCCCATCTAAACCATTACTCAAAACCATTTATAATATCACAACATCTATAAAATCAAATCACTTACAAAATCAAACCATTTTCATATCTTAAATCATATTCAATTCTCAGAATTATTTTCGATATTCTCAAATCATCCTATCATAATCCAAAAACAAAATTCAAGAAACCAATCCAACAACGACCAACTCAACAAACTAAAACAACAACTCAGAATTACCAGCTTCCTCAATAATTAAATAAATCAATCAGATAAATAATCACACCCATCCAAATAGTTCAATTCAATTCATATGACTAACATAATTATAAAAATATATTTTTCATACTATTATCAACTTATAACAACTTTTGAAAGTAAAATGAATTTAAGAAAACGTCCTTACCTCGATTGTCGAAACTCAAAAAGTATATAGCGTGTCAAAACCCCTTCTTCTCGGCCTGTAACCTCGGCAGCCACAACCTCAACTCCAAACCACTTCTGCAGCAACCACAACAATTCGCACAAAGAAAGAAACACTACAAGAAAACAGCTCTATTGCAACGCTTTTGAAAAAGCTGAAAAAAGCGTGGCGATAGTTTTTCGCCACGCTTTTGAAAGGGTAGCCTATGTAAGCGTGGCAGTTGCTCTATCGCCACGCTTTTGGTGAACTATTGCCACGCTTTTTTCGCCACGCTTTTTATAGATTGCCACGTTTAAAAGCGTGGCCGTTTGTGGGAGATAAAGCGTGGTCATATGTGAGATACAGCCATGCTTTTGAAGTGTGCCAATAGAGAGAGATATGGCCACGCTTTTAAAGCGTGGCAATAGCGAGATAAGGCCACGCTTTTAAAATGTGGCAATAGCGAGATACGGCCACGCTTTTAAAGCGTGGCCATAGCAAGATACGGCCACGCTTTTAAAGCGTGGTGATAGCCTAATTAAATTAAAAAAAATCATTATTTTGACTTTACCTTCATTGCTGCACTATAAATTTTTAGTCCTTTTTTATTACCAAACCTATAAATATAGTATGCAATTTTTATTACAAGAAAAATCAAACAGTAATTAGTGACATATATAACTTTTGCTATAATTATTTTTTACATTAAAAAACTAATACTCAAATACAAAATAAATCTTGAGTTCAAATTCCAAAACTAAAAATTGAAGAAAAATACAAAAACAATACCACTTAAACCCTAAGTCCTTTGTTGTTCCTCCTTTCTCTAGCCGTGTCAAACTTCCTTCCCTTGGATCATACATAAGGCTTGGGGATTTTACAAGCCTTGTGTTGTTGAACTGGAAGTCATAGAAGGCCTTTCCCCTTTGCATAAACAGTACAAAGCATCTAATGCAGAAAATAAAAAAGAACAATAAGCTCATACAACAATCAAAATATGCAATTCAGAAATAGCAAAATCAACAAGGGAACACAAAACATGTTTAGAAATTTCTTTAACTGGCAATAAAATTCACTCTCTCAACTAGAATTACATAGCATGTCTTTGATTATCATAGTAGAAATCCTCCTCATATGAACGTAAAGCAAGAAAAAACATTCATGTATCTGTGAATAACTCATTATTTTCTTATTCCAACCAACATATCAGAATATTTGCACCAATTATCCAATCGGGAATTAAAAAGCATTCATGTATCTCTGAATAGTTGTATTAGTACATTAAGGATTTCTCCATTTCTCTTTAAAATTATGAGTAATACCCCAAATCAGTCCCTAAGGAATTTTAGACCGGACACTTTAGTCCCCAAGGAATAAAAATACCCAGATCGATCCCCAATGTTAAATGCCGTTAGTCATTGCAGTCCTCATCCGTTAAAAGGTAACGTCTGGGTATTTTTAACGGACGAGGACTGCAACGACTAACGGCGTTTAACGTTGGGGATCGATCTGGTATTTTAATTCCTTGGGGACTAAAGTGTCCGGTCTAAAATTCCTTAGGGACTAATTTGGGGTATTACTCTAAAATTATTTACATATAAACTTTAGGATTCCTTTTTCTGTTAGAAATAAAAAATATTTATGACAACCCTATTCTCTAACTCTCCAAGATAACTAATGATAATACAGCAACTACATTGAAAGACCATCTATATTAAATTCCGATAATGATGCACAAACAATGATGTGTTTATAGATATATAGAATAACTGATGAACATTTCTTTTTTTTATTATTATATATATTTTATATACAAGAGAACAAAAATTTAAACGAATAATAAATGGAAAAACAACATCCACGTGAAAATACTTCCCCACATAATTAATGCTAGCGAGTTGAAAATCTTTTATGTTTCATTGGAGTTCTTTAACATGGTATAATTTTGACTGCCAAAGTACCATGATTAGCGAAGACCAAATGATAAATTTTTGAATAGCACTCTAAAGCCAAACTGAAAGAATTCATCTGCTCCAAACAGAGGAACTAGAAGTATGCCTTGTTCAGAACATTTACATTTCCATAACGAACCAAGGTGAAAGGAATAAAATTGAATCGAATCAAAGAAACGAACATGGAGAATCCTTGCTCAACTATTACTAGTATTGTCTATTGTGTGTAAACCTGTAATACATATCTGGATAAGAATTCACAATAAAGCATCTAGCCCAAGTCTCAATTAGTTGTCTACTTTAGTTTTCCACAAAATGAAACTGATATAAATGAAAAAGGATTAAGAACCCCCATCCCCCAGAATCAAAGATCGTTAATGCAAAACGTAAATCAAATAGCAAGGACAATTAGCATCTCAACACATTCACAATTTAGTCTAAAAAAAAAAGTTTGACAATAAAACAGTAAGTTAATAAACTAGAGATAACCATCAATATCAAAAAGTGATGCCTTAGCTAAAGAAAGTAAAAGTGATGCATCTTCAGATTCTTCACCATCCAAATTATGGGTCCCTTAAATCACACAAATTAAATCAAATTAATCCCTAATTATTCATCATATTAAACTCCACACAAATTAAAACAAGTAATAACTATATATTAATTACTTTTTCCATTCTCTTTTAATTTTCTGTCAGTCTAAATATATTAATTCCGTGATATATCCAATTGCTATAATAACTGATAATAAAATAGAATAGATATAATAATATTCATTAACAACTTTGAAGGCCTGTCTTACTGGTTGCAGGGACAGCAGAAGCAAAAAGAAGATAAGAAGAGAAACCCAGAAAAGAGAAGTAGCAATAAGAGCCTTTGAGAATTTTTGTGCATCATCTTGAATAATTGAATGATGATAGGATTGAAAAGCCACACACACACTAACACTAATAAATTGGATGACAAAAAAGAGCACTAATAAGCAGAGATATTGGTATAATGGTACATAGAGAAAAGCACTTACTCTTTGGTGCTTAAATAGGTGGCACAATGTACTAAAATAATTTAATAAATAAATTAAATAAAGTGTTTTTCTTGTAGACCCTTCGTTAAAATCATTCATATGAGTAATTTATATTAGAAAATTAAAGAAGTTAAATTTTGAAGAAGCAATTTTAAGGTATTTATTATTTAGCTAAAATTAATATCTTATTATCAGATTAGGCACAAGCAAGTCCGTTCAAAGATAAAGGCACAGGCAACACAACTTAGTTGTGATAATCATTTGGAACCTATGTACATGAACTTAAGTATATCACTATGAGCATAAGATGATATCAAATTATTCTATAAGAGTAGTAAAAGATTTGAAATGTTGAACATGGTTACCTTTAGCCTCTCAACTTCCACTGTTAGTTCATCAATCTTTGCAGTGTCTTCAATAATAACCTCCTTTTCTTGGATAACCGGAGTTGCTTCGACGGTAACCTTCTTTACATTCTCTCGCTCCTTGACAAGCAGAGCAGTGGTTTCATCAATTATACCATGCATCTCCTGTAATGAATTCTGCAGTTTCGATATCTCTTGTGCTTTGGACTCGACGAGGTTGGTCTGCAGAATTCAACATAGTTTTCTTCCAGAGTTACAATATGCATGATTATGTAAAGATATCAAAATAATAAAGTCCACCAACTTATATCTAACTGCAAAACAAACAACACTCTGACCTGCAAACTTTTTTCTAGTTGGAGATGCCAGGTGAGTTCCTCCACCGTTTCTTAAAGTTTGTCCTTTGCTTCTTAAAGTGCACCAGTTTTTCTTGCAACCTAATCATGCAAATCAAAAGATATGTCAACTTAGAGTAGGGGAAAAAAGATAAGAAGCTTAACTATTTCATTTTTAGCTATTCAAAAAACCACCAATAAGAGGAACTAAAAGATCAGGGAGCAAAGAAATAATGCTTGACATTCAGATAATGCCCATAGGGATTTGATATTCCTTTCTGTTGTTCACTACAAGTTTTATTTTGCATCTATCATATGTTTCATATACAACATAAGAACATAGTTAGAGAAACTTACCATCTTTAGTTTCCTGAGTTCACCTGGTCCTTATTATTTTATTTCAGTTCACCTAAATAAAACCCAAAAATTGCAGAGTAAACACATCACTAGAATAAGAAAGAACTAACAAAATAGAACATCTCCCTTTTCATATTTGGATAAGAATGAAACATTAAACCAAATAAAACCCAAAAACTGGAAACTTTGAATAATTAAATCAAACCATCAATACCAATAAACAAGAATTAAACAAAATCAAAACCCTAACCGTGAATGCTTAAAGTATCGAAACCCTAACCATCAATATCACGGCGCTACAAATGCTGAACGTGGCTGACAGTCGGCACTAACGGGTGGTGAGGAGGAGGGTTAAGAAATGGAAACGGAGGTGTGACGAGTGAAGGAGAGAGAGATGGCAGCATGACGACTTCAGAGAGGGAGACACAACGCGATAGGTGTTGAGCCATGGAGGGACACGGAAGGGGTGCCGATGCAGGGTTATTGGGAGCGAGAGTGACAGCACCATCGAAGAACGACTACTGGTCATGCGTGAGAAGGATGGAGGAGGAGAAGAGCGCTATACCTGGGACACGCGAAGATGCCGTGAGAGCGACGATGAGTCCACCACCACTGCTGCCATCCTGCATGTTTGCATGAGAAGGATGGAGAAGGAGACTCGAATGGAGAAAATGAGGGAGAGAGGGAGGCGTTGTTGCTGCGCGTGAATTAGGGTTAGGGGGTGGTCGAATGGGGAATAAGGGTGCCTTTGAAGCGTGCCAAAAAATAAGAAGAAGAAATTAAAATTTTTTTGGAACCTTTTGGCCACGCTTTTGAAGCGTGCCAAAAAAGTTACAAGAAACGGCCACGCTTTTAAAACGTCACCACAACAAAACTTTATTGCCACGCTTTAAAAGCGTGCCTGTTTTCCTCTATGGCTACCCTTTTTAAGCGTGAAAAAAAAAACGTGGCCAAATCTCAAATCAATTGCTACTCTCATAAACGTGTGGCTGTAGACCATTTTCGCCACGCTTTTTAAGCGTAGCAAGAAAAAAGTGGCCAAATCTCTAATCTATCGCCACCCTCATAAAAGTGTGGCCATTGACCACTTTTGGCCATGCTTTAAAGCGTGGCAAGAAAAAAATATGGCCATAGGCCCTTTTTCTTGTAGTGAAGCTAAGAACGAAGTTACGGCAGCTCCAGCAGTGATTCCAACTACACCTGCACAATATCTGGTGACCAGACGATAGACCTGATGGCGGCTGAAGCTCGACGCGATTGCTGGCTCTCAACAGCAGTGACAATAGCGGCGATCCCAGTTCCTCCTCTTTGCGTTCTTCTCTTTCTCGAGCTCTCTCTCTCCTCAGAATCATGCTTGCTCTCTTTGTCCTCTGGCTCTCCCTCCCTCCAACGACAGTGAGTGCTTCACTTTCTTCCACGATGAACCAATGATGGCAGCAACGAAGCTTCAGTGGCAGTAACGCCTCCCTCTCTCACTCGCGATGGCGGCACAGACTCAACAAGACTATGATATGCACAAACGGCTTCCTCCCACAATGGCGACGGTGCAAAAACGACAGCTGTGGCGAGGTAGACTAGATGCGGCGTGGCAGTGATGATATGCAGTGGCGACACGACGGTGAGCTGAACGTGGTTGGGTGTGGCGTAACTGCAGCGTGTCTTCTTCCTTCCCTTCTTTCAAATCTCTCTCTCTCTCTCTCTCGATGATGATGATGTATGTGCGCTCGGTGAAGAAGGAGAAAGGGAAAAAAGGGTGGCGGCTACTAATGGAAATATAGGAGGGCGTGGGTGTGTTGTGTGTTGTGTTTTGGGTTCTGTGTGTGTGTGTGTATGGGAAGGGGATGGCGGTGAGGCGGTGGCTAGGTTAGGTTAGGGTTAGTAGGTTCCAATTTGGGGATTTAGGTTTAAAATTAAAGTTTTGATTTGGGAATTAGGGTTTGGGTAGAGTATTAATTTAAAACAAAATTTAATCCAATAATAATAATATGTATAAAAATACTATTTAATTATCAACTTAAAATTTATTTTCAAATAAAAACTCTAATTCAATAATTAGAGATAATAAAAATAATTTTTTTTTATAATCATAAAATAAAGTTAAAATTCTAATTATTCAACTTAAAGCATATAAAATTCTTATTATTATTCAATTACTAAAACTTTAAATCATAAATAAGAAATTGCTTAATTTATATATAAAATATCTTAAAATATAATCTTAATTAACTATAATAAATCATAAATAATTTATTGTATGATTTTCAAACATCCGGAGTCTTACATTTTGTCAATTTTTATTTTTGTCGCAAGTCCCTATTTAATTATCTCCCCATTTAATATTTAATATAATAATCATAAAATAAAAAAGTCAATATAATCCAACACAATTCATAATTATTTATTATAAAAAATTATATTTTAAAAGAAAAAATATAAAAAATATCTTCCAACATAATAACATAACAATTTTTTTTAGGTAAAACTATGTGACATTGTGATGGCATTGAGAGGCAGAGAAAGTGAGTTAGAGATAGAGAGACGTGAAATCGATGAGAATGAGTCTCGAAGAAAGAAAATAGATTTGAATTGGAGGCAGAAATTATGGCTACTAAATTTAATAAATGGATTTGTGTATATATAAATTAGGATAAATCAGTAATTTTATATTCACATGGATTTAACGGTCCCTTGGAGCAGGTATCTATGTTTCCATCCCTGTCTATTTATCCGCATAGACGGATCCCTACCCGTGAGATTTTATGGTCCCTTCTAGTCCTAAATCATGAATAATCCCTGCAAATACCTTTTTCAACTGGTTTTTTCATCATCCCTATTGCTAGCATTTGTTTGTTTGTTTGTGACATAGAGCTACTCCAATCACTTAGTAAATTCTCAGATAACCAAAGTCTAGGTTATATCATTCTCATAAAATCACATGTATCCTTATTATAACAATATTAATCGAAGATAAATTGTTAAATACTAAATGAGTCACATTTTATACATACATACATAACTAATATTACATATTATAACTGTGAAATCATAATATTTTAAAAAATAATGTATAGACAACTTAAATGTTGGTAAGTCTAAATAACTTTAGGAAAAGGTTAAAAATATTAAAAAATTATATTATTATATGTTAATCTATAAATTTTTTTTTAACAAATTTGTCCATAGTCTATGATTAATAATTTTGAACTACATATATATTATTTATCTTATATATTGTTTATTTTTATTTTATAAAGACTTATAATTTTTTTTGTATCAATGATGGTGGCTATAGAGAGACTTTTACTATTGAATAATTACAGAAAAATAAAAAAAATTTATTCTTAAAAATTCATTCAGTTTTTATTTCAAATTCATATTAAATTATAGATATTCAATTTATATTTTTTTTTGTTTATAATAATTATTGTATATAATATATAATATAATTAATCATGTTTTGAAAGATGTAACATCCTGGTTTTCACGTTAGAGTTGTGTATGCAAGTTTTACGTTTTGTTCGCGTAACGTCTATGATAAGTTTTTCTGCTATCTTTAAATAAAATGAATAATAATGTAATATTAATATTATGTTATTATTTAATTTTATTTGACAAAAGACGGTCACTTGATATTAGGTCCGGAAGATTTAAAATGCTCGACTTTATTAATGTCCTTTACATTAGTAATTTACCTAATCTTTATTCTAATTAACTATTACCACTTAAGATAATTATTTGAGTTTTTACCATACCCAATTACCTTAATTATCTTTTAAGATATTTAAAGTTTAACCTCGCTAACTCAGCAGCTCTAAATTGCGACACACAGCACTTAATGCGCCACGTGACGTGACGCATGCATCCTTCCCCTTAATTAGAGACACCTAGTCACAAATCACACCATATAAAAGGCACAAATTCTCTCACCCTCCCTCAAGAACAGTCGTGACATGCATGGAGGATTTTTGTTGATTTTTCAACTTTTCTAGCTCGATTTCTTGAGATCTGTGACTCCCGCAAAAATTCTAATCCGATAGAAGTGATCATATATTCCTCCTCTACACAGTGACGTGTGTTTTGTTCAGTGGAATTTCAAAGTGGAGCTGCTCCTTCCAGGAACCAGTGTGGCCGAACTAAAGGAGGGGAGGAACCATCGAGTTTTGAGGTTTTCGCTCCGTTTGACCAATCAGAAACCTCCTCCGGTATCTTGTGTGTGTTCTGTGCTTCACAGAGGTGGGATTTGACTCTTTAATCAGTTAAAATTATAAATTAATTGATATATATGGTTGGATTGTTGTCTGTTAATGTCTGTTGCTCAAATCTGTGATTGCTGACTGTTGAAAATTTAGATGAATTACTGATGAATTTATTGTTGTGTTTCAACCATATTGAGAAATAATGCATTGAGATATTGTTGTTGAATAATTGGATAAAATTTGAGTTATATGATAGTATGTAACTGAGTTTTGACAGTCGGATTTTAATTATAAATAAATGAGTATTTTGAACAGAGGTTTCGAGTAAAAAGGAACAGAGGCTTGAATTTTGAGAAAGATTTAATGAATAAAATTATTTATTTATAAATATATGAATTTTATTAAAAATTAATTGAGTTTGGTTTTTGAATAAAAATAATGGATTGCAATAAAGAGTTTCAAGCAGAAGACGGATTTAGGAGAAATATTATTTTGATTGAACAAAAAAGTTTTATTTTGAAAACGGAGGAACCGTACCCAATTTACTTATTTTTAATGAAGTTTTGGGTGTTAAAGTTTATAAAATATTTTGATTAATTTACAAAGTAACCAATAAAGATTGTGTCTCTTTTATAAAAGTTTAGAGTTATTTAGAGTATTTTTAAAGTAAGTCAATTTTATTAAAGTAACATGCAGAATATGCAATTTTTCAAAGGTTAAGTATATTTATGTATGTTATTCCCGTGCGTATATTTATGCATAACTTTAAAGTATTTATAGAATTTAAAGATAACTCTGAGATATTTGGAAAAGTAATTCTAAATTTAAATCTTATGACCCACACTCTGTTTCAGCTTATTATTTTAGAGAAATTGTGGTATTATTGATAAAGAATTATTATATCTTGAAAGATATATGATTATGAGATGACATGATTGACGTTTGGAAAGGCAACACCAATGACTCTTCTTGTCATCGATTTATCTGGCAGATTGCCAAAGAGCGATACGAGCGCTATAGCCCAAGAGTGTGACCCCGTCACTTTAACCGTGGGAACGGTACGAGTGCTATAGCCCAAGAGCGTGCGGACGCTATAGCCCAAGAGCGTGCGGGCGCTATAACCCAAGAGTGTACTAGGCACTATACCCCGAAGCGATGGCAGCGAGAGACAACGCTCGTAAGGATGTAATATCGGGTGTGGATCGAAAACCGACCGATGATCTCATTACCTGCACTAGGTCTAGACATGCATCATACTTGTTTGCGCATATTTTTTGTGTGTGTTTTGAACTTGTTCTTGTGGTTTTATGTTATGTGCTGTTTGCTCTTGATCGTTGTTTGCCCTATGTTCCTTTGATGTGGTCTGATTGATCTGGGATACGTGGCCGATTTATAAAAAACAACTTAACTTGTTTCACCCCGACCCTACTAAGAACTCTCCAGTTCTTATCCCCTATCTTCCTCCCCCTTCAGATAGAGACGGGTGCCATTTTCTAATGAGCTCGAGCAGCCTTATGTGTACAAAGATCCTGTCCTTCACAGCTTCTTGAGTTTGTATGTACGAAGTTAGAGATCATCCCTTTCAGCACTCGCTAGCTTCACCCCTCGTTGATCCTGATGCACCATATGATTTTTTGCTGTCGTGGTTACATCCCGATTCTGTCCACCATCATTTTGATTTCATGCATGGAGGTCCTATTACAACATAGCAGGATGGTCAGGCGGTGCCTGACCCTGGCCCTATCATCGATGATTACATCCCTGAGTCTCCTTCAGTAGATTTGGATATGTCGATAGAGTCTCTTTCTACTCGCTTCTCTGACCCTATCACCAAAGAGCCTATTGGGACTTTAGCCGTAGCTTCTGGTCATCCCTCAGTACTTGTGCAGATTTTTTCTAGTCGTACGGCTTCCGTAAGCAACAGCAGTAATGGTAGTTCCCAAAGTACATCAAAGGTCATCGTTATTTCTGACGAGGAGGACATCGAGAAGATAGAGATTGTGGATCTGACTTCTGAAGATGATGAAAAACCTGAAAAGAAATCGTGGACTTGACTTCTGACAGCGATAAGGTAGCGATATCAGCATCTTCTTTTGGCATCTCTTCGGTTTAGTTTTTCTTTTAGACTCTCACTTTTGTTTCTCGAGAGACAAGGTTAGAAGACTAGGTTAGTTTGGACGTCAGAGTAGGGGCTTCCAATATGGGCCAGCTCCAGAGATGTTTTGAGTTGTATATATGTATATAACTATGAGGGAGTAACTAATTTTTCATCTTTTGGGTGTTGTATATATATATATATATATATATATATATATAGTTTACTATCCTTTTTGTGTATGTATCTGTTTATTGTTTTTATTGCAATTTTATTTTCTTTAAGAAAGGTTTGTCATAAAAATCGAGTTCCGTTAACTTGATTACAGGATTGATTTAAATATAGTGTTAGTGTAACTTCAAGTTGGTAATACTCGATGATTCGGTATGAGCTTGCCATACTGGAAATTGAGTCATTACAATTTGGTATCTCACACAAATAATTCCGTTGATAGTATAGTTCTCAACTAACAAATAATACTCAATCAAAGTTTTAATATGGTTGTCACATGTACAAACCCCAATAAAAATAAACCGAAGTATTTAAACCTTGGGTCGCTCACAAGAAATTGCAATAAAGTGATCAATTATTGGCTATGAAGGAACAAAGGGAGTTTGATTTGATGATTGACAAGAAAAGTAAATAGCAAGAAAGTAAATACCAATTAACTAATAAAAGAAAGGAAAAGAACATTTGGCTAAGGCATGGAATTGAAATAAGAACCCTAAAATCTAGAGAGAGGAGAGAGCCCCTCTCTCTAGAATTCTACCATAAAACATGATGAAAACTATATTATGGCTACTCCCCCCAATTCCCTTACAATCCTTGGGTTCAAAAGTATTAGAAATGAGTTGGATTTGGGACTCCTTGAGCTCAAAAATCGCTCCCAGCGTATCGCCTTTAGTGAGGTCACGTGCCGCTTGTCACGCGTACGCATGGGTCACGCGTACGCATCACTGGCGAATCTCCTCCTCACGCGTATGCGTATGCATGGGTGATGCGTACGCATCGCTGGCGAATCTCCTCCTCACGCGTACGCGTGAGTGACACGTGCATGTGGCCTTGAGTTCAGTAAATCCTTATTTCTTCATGAATTCTCCATTTTTGCATGCTTTTTCTTTATTTCTTCAACCCAATCTTTGCCTTCTAATCCTGAAATCACTAACAATCACATCAAGGCATCGAATGGAATTAAAGTGAGTTAAATTTATCAATTTTTGGGCCTAAAGAGCATGTTTTAATTTTTAAGCACAAATTAGGAGAAATTCACAAAACCATGTTATTTCATTGAATAAATGTGAGAAAAGTTGAAAAATCCCCTAAATTCAACACAAGATAAAACCACAAAATTGGGGTTTATCAAACCTCCCCACACTTAAACTAAGCATGTCCTCATCCTAAACCAAGACAGACTAGAAATGGGGTACGGACATTTATTCAATGCAAATAAACCATATACACCTATCTACATGCATGTAACTAAATGCAAAATGATTCTACCTACTTAGTTAAAAGTAAATCAATTCTCCAAGAACGTATATGAACAAGTAGGGCTAAGGTCATATGACATTTCATAAACTCCACCAATTCAAATATAAAAAATGAGGTATATACAAACTTGCAAAAAGAAAGCTCGTGAAAGAAGGGAACAAGGAATTGAGCATCGAACCCTCACCAGAAGTGTATCTGCTTTAGTCGTTCAAGTGTATAGGGTTGATTCACTCAATTCTCCTCTAATCATGGTTTTCAAGATTCATTTTTCATCTAACAATCAACAATTAGTCAATGCATGCATACATTTATCATGAGGACTTATTCATAGGTTGTAATGGGGCTAGGATAAAGGTAAGGATGCATATGGTCAAGTGAGCTTGAAATTTGAATCTTTGATTAACCTAAGCTCTCGCCAAACACATATAACAACCTATACAATTCTAATACAATACCTAGCTACCCATGATTCCCACTTTTTTCACATACTCATGCGTTTTCTTTAATTCACATTCCATATGCATTGTTATTATTACTTTACCTTGGATTTTGTCCCCTTTTTATTGCTTCCTTTTTCTATATATTTTTCTTTCTTTTATTTTTCTATTTTTTTCTACATTCTTTTTATGTTTCTTTTCTTTTTCTTCTTTTTTTTTCTATTTTTTTCAGGATAAAATATATACAAGAGTATCAATGCATATGGTTGAAACATTTAGTGCATGAATATGTACCCAATCCCATGATTTTCAACAAAAATACAAAATACACTTTTACCTCAACCAATGTTCCCAAGTTTTTCATACCCAAATGATACACACCCTCACTAGCCTAAGCTAATCAAAGATCCAAATTAAGGGACATTTATTATTTTTCACTTAGGGGTAGTGATGTGTTAAACTAAAATTAAGAACAAAAGGGATTAAATAGGCTTAAAATTGGCTAACAATGGTTGATAAAAGGTAGGCTATTTGGGTAAGTGACCTAAATGAAATGATGGCCTCAATCATATAAATGCATTCATACATGAAATAATGGACATAATGAATCAAACAAATCAAAGATTGCAATCATAGAAAGAGAATAATGCACACAAGAATGAAAATAAGTGGTTATATGATGTAACCAAACAATTGGACTCAAAACTCACATGCTTGTGTGTTCTTAGCTCAAAAATCATGTTCCAAAATTAATTCCTTCAATCAAGTTCAACACAAAAATATTTTTTATTCAAATTGGTAGGTGCCCTAAAACAGTTTTCTTGGAAAAGAAATCATCACTTCAACCAAGTAGTCCTAGCAAGAAAAAAGTGGTGGAATATATATACAAACTCTAACTATCATGCAACCTATCATGCAATGCAGCAACTAATCTAACAAGAAGATTAAGAATTGGTGTTGGAAAAGGAAATTGTTACCCATGGAGGTCAATCCTCGACCTCCCCACACTTAAAGATTGCACCGTCCTCGGTGCATGCAAAGAAGAGCAAGGTGGACGGGTTGCTACAACTGATGACCTCCTTCAAAAGGTTGTGCGGATGAATGGTGCACGGAATTGTGATCATCAATGGCGCCAACAACTTGGTACGCACAATTGTAATCTCAACTCTTTATCACAACTCCGCACAACTAACCAGCAAGTGCACTGGGTCGTCCAAGTAATAAACCTTACGTGAGTAAGGGTCGATCCCACGGAGATTGTCGGCTTGAAGCAAGCTATGGTCACCTTGTACATCTCAGTCAGGCAGATTCAAATGGTTATGGAGGATTGATAATTAAAATATGAATAAAACATAAAATAAAGATAGAGATACTTATGCAATTCATTGGTAGGAATTTCAGATAAGCGTATGGAGATGCTTTGTTCTTTCTGAACCTCTGCTTTCCTATTGCCTTCTTCCAATCATTCATACTCCTTTCCATGGCAAGCTGTATGTTGGGCATCACCGTTGTCAATGGCTACTTCCCGTCCTCTCAGTGAAAATGTTCTACGCACGCTGTCACCACACGGCTAATCATCTGTCGGTTCTCGATCATGTTGGAATAGGATCCATTGATCCTTTTGCGTCTGTCACACGCCCAACACTCGCGAGTTTGAAGCTCGTCACAGTCATCCCTTTCCAGATCCTACTCAGAATACCACAGACAAGGTTTAGACGTTTCGGATCTCAGAAATGGCCGCCAATAATTCTAGCCTATACTACGAAGGTTCTAATCTTAGATTAGAAACCCAAGAGATACACATTCAAGCTTGTTTGCATGTAGAACGGAAGTAGTTGTCAGACACGCGTTCATAGGTGAGAATGGTGATGAGTGTCACATAATCATCACATTCATCATGTTTTTGGGTGCGAATGAATATCTTGGAGAAGAAATAGACTTAAGTTGAATAGAAAAACAATAGTACTTTGCATTAATTCATGAAGAACAGCAGAGCTCTACACCTTAATCTATGGTGTGTAGAAACTCCACCGTTGAAAATACATAAGAATAAGGTCTAGGCATGGCCATGAGGCCAGCCCCCAAACGTGAAAAGGTTTATCGAAGTGTGATCAAGTGTGTAAAATACAATAGCAAAAGGTCCTATTTATAGAAAACTAGTAGCCTAGGGTTTACAGAAATAGGTAATTAATGCAGAAATCTTCTTCCGGGCCCACTTGGTGTGTGCTTGGGCTGAGCATTGAACCTTTCATGTGTAGAGACTTTTCTTGGAGTTAAACACCAGCTTTTGTGCCAGTTTGGGCATTTAACTCCAGCTTTTATGCCAGTTCTGGCGTTTTGACGCCAGAATTTTTGTGCTGACTGGGAACGCCGGTTTGGGCCATCAAATCTCGGGCAAAGTATGGACTATTATATATTGCTGGAAAGCCCAGGTGTCTACTTTCCAACGCAATTGAGAGCACGCCAATTGGGTTTCTGTAGCTCCAGAAAATCTACTTCGAGTGCAGGGAGGTCAGAATCCAACAGCATCTGCAGTCCTTTTCAGCCTCTGAATCAGATTTTTGCTCAGGTCCCTCAATTTCAGCTAGAAAATACCTGAAATCACAGAAAAATACACAAACTCATAGTAAAGTCCAGAAGAGTGATTTTTATATAAAAACTAATAAAAATTAAATAAAAACTAACTAAAATATACTAAAAACATACTAAAAATAATGCCAAAAAGCGTATAAATTATCCGCTCATCAGAACACCAAACTTAAATTGTTGCTTGTCCCCAAGCAACTGAAAATCAAATAGGATAAAAATAAGAGAATATACAATGAATTCCAAAAACATCTATGAAGATCAGTATTAATTAGATGAGCGGGGCTTTTAGCTTTTTGCTTCTGAATAGTTTTGGCATCTCACTTTATCCTTTGAAGTTCAGAATGATTGGCTTCTATAGGAACTCAGAATCCAGATAGTGTTATTGATTCTCCTAGTTAAGTATGTTGATTCTTGAACACAGCTACTTTATGAGTCTTGGCCGTGACCCAAAGCATTTTGTTTTTCAGTATTACCACTGGATACATAAATGCCACAGACACATAACTGGGTGAACCTTTTCAGACTGTGACTCAGCTTTCCTAGAGTCCCCAATTAGAGGTGTCCAGAGCTCTTAAGCACACTCTTTTTACTTTTGGACCACGACTTTAACCGCTCAGTTTCAAGTTTTCACTTGACACCTTCACGCCATAAGCACATGGTTAGGGACAGCTTGGTTTAGCCGCTTAGGCCAGGATTTTATTCTTGTGGGCCCTCCTATCCACTGATGCTCAAAGCCTTGGATCCCTTTTTTATTTTACCCTTGCCTTTTGGTTTAAAGGGCTATTGGCTTTTTCCGCTTGCTTTTTCTTTTTCTTTCTTTCTCTCTTTTTTTTCGCATATATATATTTTTTTCTGCAAGCTTTTCACTGCTTTTTTTTTGCTTCAAGAATCAATTTTATGATTTTTCAGATTATCAAATAACATTTCTCCTTTTCCATCATTCTTTCAAGAGCCAACAAATTTAACATTCATGAACAACAAATTCAAAAATATGCACTGTTCAAGCATTCATTCAAAAAGACAAAAGTATTGCCACCACATCAAAATAATTAATCTGTTATAAAATTCAAAATTCATGCACTTCTTTTTCTTTTTCAATTAAAAACATTTTTCATTTAAGAAAGGTGATGGATTCATTTTCATATCTTTAAGGCATAGACACTTAGACACTAGTGATCATGTAATAAAGACACAAATATAAATAAACATAAAGCATAAAAATTCAAAAAACAGAAAATAAAGAACAAGAAAATTAAAGAACGGGTCCACCTTAGTGATGGCGGCTTGTTCTTCCTCTTGAAGATCTAATGGAGTGCTTGAGCTCCTCAATGTCTCTTCCTTGCCTTTGTTGCTCCTCTCTCATGGCTCTTTGGTCTTCTCTAATTTCATGGAGGAGGATAGAATGTTCTTGGTACTCCACCCTTAGTTATCCCATGTTGGAACTTAATTCTCCTAGGGAGGTGTTGATTTGCTCCCAATAGTTTTGTGGAGGAAAATGCATCCCTTGAGGTATCTCAGGGATTTCATGATGAGGAAATTTCTCATGTCCATGAGTGGAATCTCTTGTTTGCTCTATCCTTTTCTTAGTGATAGGCTTATCCTCATCAATGAGGATGTCTTCCTCTATGTCAATTCCAGCTGAATTGCAGAAGTGACAAATGAGATGAGGAAAGGCTAACCTTGCCAAAGTAGAGGAATTGTCCGCCACCTTGTAGAGTTATTGGGATATAACTTTATGAACTTCTACTTCTTCCCTAATCATGATGCTATGGATCATGATAGCTCGGTCTATAGTAACTTCAGACCGGTTGCTAGTGGGAATGATTGAGCGTTGGATGAACTCCAACCATCCCCTAGCCACGGGCTTGAGGTCATGCCTTCTTAGTTGAACCGGCTTCCCTCTTGAATCTCTCTTCCATTGAGCGCCCTCTTCACAGATGTTTATGAGGACTTGGTCCAACCTTTGATCAAAGTTGACCCTTCTAGTGTAGGGGTGTGCATCTCCTTGCATCATGGGCAAGTTGAATGCCAACCTTACATTCTCCGGACTAAAATCTAAGCATTTTCCCCGAACCATTGTAAGCCAATTCTTTGTGTCTGGGTTCACACTTTGATCATGGTTCTTGGTGATCCATGCATTGGCATAGAACTCTTGAACCATTAAGATTCTGACTTGTTGAATGGGGTTGGTGAGAACTTCCCAACCTCTTCTTCGAATTTCATGTCGGATCTCCGGATATTCACCCTTTTTGAGTTTGAAAGGGACCTCGGGGATCACCTTCTTCTTGGCCACAACTTCATAGAAGTGGTCTTGGTGCACCCTTGAGTTGAATCTCTCCATCTCCCATGACTCGGAGGTGGAAGCTTTTGCCTTCCCTTTCCTCTTTCTAGAGGTTTTTCCGGCCTTAGGTACCATAAATGGTTATGGAAAAACAAAAAGCAATGCTTTTACCACACCAAACTTAGAAAGTTTGCTCATCCTCGAGCAAAAGAAGAAAGAAAAGAGTAGAAGAAGAAGAAATAGAGGAGATGGAGGGGGCTTAGTGTTTCGGCCAAGGGGGAGAAGTAGTGTGTATGTTGTGTGAAAAAGAAGGAGTGAAGATGGGTTTATATAGGAGTGGAGAGGGGGGTATGGTTCGGCCATTATGGGTGGGTTTGGGTGGGAAAGTGGTTTGAATTTGAATGGTGAGGTAGGTGGGGTTTTATGGGGATGGATGTGAGTGGTGAGGAGAATGGTGGGATTTGATAGGTGAGGGGTTTTTGGGGAAGAGGTATTGAGGTGATTGATAAATGGGTGAAGAAGAGAGAGAGAGGTGGGGTAGGTGGGGATCTTGTGGGGTCCACAGATCCTGAGGTGTCAAGGATATCTCATCCCTGCACCAAGTGGCGTGCAAAAATGCCCCTTTCTGCCAATCCTGGCATTAAACGCCAGGCTGTTGCCCATTTCTGGCATTTAACGCCAGCTTCTTGCCAATTCCTGGCGTTAAACGCCATTCTGGTGCCCATTTCTGGCGTTAAACGTCCAGAATGGTGCCAGACTGGGCGTTTAACGCCCATTCTGCTACCTTTACTGGCGTTTAAATGCCAGTAAGTTTTTCCTCAGGGTGTTCTATTTTTCATTCTATTTTTAGTCTGTTTTTGCTTTTTCAATTGTTTTTGTGACTTCACATGATCATCAACCTACAGAAAACATAAAATAACAAAAGAAAATAGAAATTTAACATAGATAATTAAAGATTGGGTTGCCTCCCAACAAGCGCTTCTTTAATGTCTATAGCTTGACAGTGGGCTCTCATGGAGCCTCACAGATGTTCAGAGCAATGTTGGAACCTCCCAATACCAAACTTAGAGTTTGAATGTGGGGGTTCAACACCAAATTTAAAGTTTGGTTGTGGCCTCCCAACACCAAACTTAGAGTTTGACTGTGGGGGCTCTATTTGTCTCTGTGTTGAGAGAAGTTCTTCATGCTTCCTCTCCATGTTACAGAGGGATATCCTTGAGCTTTAAATACAAGGGAGTCTTCATTCACTTGAATGATCAATTCTCCTCTGTCAACATCAATTACAGCTTTTGTTGTGGCTAGGAAGGGTCTGCCAAGGATGATGGATTCATCCATACACTTTCCAGTATCTAGGATTATGAAATCAGCAGGGATGTAGTGGCCTTCAACATTTACCAAGACATCCTCTACAAGTCCATAAGCCTGTTTCTTTGAATTATCTGCCATCTCCAGTGAGATTCTTACAGCTTGTACCTCAATTATCCCTAGCTTCTCCATTATAGAGAGAGGCATGAGGTTTATGCTTGACCCTAGGTCACACAGAGCCTTCTCAAAGGTCATGGTGCCTATGGTACAAGGTATTGAGAACTTTCCAGGATCTTATCTCTTCAGAGGTAATTTCTGCCTAGTCAAGTCATCCAGTTCTTTAGTGAGCAATGGAGGTTCATTCTCCCAAGTCTCATTACCAAATAACTTGGTGTTTAGCTTCATGATTGCTCCAAGGTACTTAGCAACTTGCTCTTCAGTAACATCTTCATCCTCTTCAGAGGAAGAATACTCATCAGAGCTCATGAATGGCAGGAGTAAATTCAATGGAGGCCAGTGGACCTCCATTGAGGTCTTCCTCAGTGGAGATCACTGCCTCTTCCTCCTCTCTAGGTTCGGCCATGTGAGTCATGTTGATGGCCTTGCACTCTCCTTTTGGATTCTCTTTTGTATTGCTTGGAAGAGTACTAGGAGGGAGTTCAGTAACTTTCTTACTCAGCTGACCCACTTGTGCCTCCAAATTTCTAATGGAGGACTTTGTTTCAGTCATGAAACTTTGAGTGGTTTTAATTAGATGAGAGACTATGGTTGCTAAGTCAAAGTGGCTCTACCTAGAATTCTCTGTCTGTTGCTGAGAAGATGATGGAAAAGGCTTGCTATTGCTAAACCTGTTTCTTCCACCATTATTGTTATTGAAGCCTTGTTGAGGCCTCTGTTGGTCCTTCCATGAGAGATTTGGGTGATTTCTCCATGAAGGATTATAGGTGTTTCTGACGTGGCGAAAATTGGCGAGTCAAGAATTGTTATAAGATATGCGTTGCAAGTATAGTTCTTAACCAACCAGAAATCCACTTATCAATTTAGAAGGGTGTCACAAAAATTAAAATTAAAATACTGGGAGTATGAATCCCAGGTCGTCTCCCAACGAGTTGCAGAAAGGTGTGCTATTTTATTAATCAGATGTTTTCAAAAAGGGTTTGAGTTGAATAAACAGGAAATTAAATTAGAGAAATTAAATAATTTAAATAAAAGCCTTGACTGGGAGTAGATTAGTTGAAAGCCCTATTCTTGTTGAAGTACTCTCAAGATTAATTGATAATTGAAGGTTGTTCTGTTTAGTTATCCCTTACTAGGTAAGGGAAAGTCAAACAAGTTGGAATGCTACTTCTATTCACAAGTTCCAACCCACTCAATAAAAAGGGATTGGTGTCAGTGACTAGAGGGCAATCCAACAATAAATCCAATTACAATTTTTCTTTTGAGCATCCCAACTCAAGGGTTCCTTTCAATCAACTCCCAATCAAGTTAAGGAACTACTCGCTCATTGTGAATGTAGAACTCATAACATAGGAAAGGGAATTAAAGAAAGACATGATAAATAGAAATCAAAGAAATCAATTAAAAATAAAAGTAATTCTTGTATTAATAAATTATAAAATAATCCAATAGTAAAATTGAGTAAATTAAAGAACATGGAAGAGTAGAGCCAAGTAAAGAAAACGAACTAGAATGACGAAGTCTTGATGAGGTAAAAACTCTTCTCAATATCCTAATGCAAAAAATAATAGAAATAAAATCCTAAGAACTATGAATGTGTAGAGAGAAAACCTAGAAGAGGAGTAAAACTAGATCTAAAAACTAAAATTGTGTAGAATGAATGTTGTTGTTGGTTTCTGCATGTTCTCCGGCTCTAGTCTGCTTTTCTGGGCCGAGAACTGGGTCAAAGCAGGGCCCAAAATCGCCCCCAGCGAATTCTACAGATTATGCAGATCACGCACGTCACGCGATCACGTCATTCATGCGGACGCGTCATTCGGCGTTTTGCCCTGCCACGCGAGCGCGTCGTCCACGCCTCCGCGTCACTTTTGCTATTCCAATCTGCGCGGTCGCGTGAGCCTTGCAGTCGCGTCACTGCGATTTCCTCTCTTTCGCGCGGTCGCGTGAGCCATGCGGCCGCGTCACTTCTCGCTGGTCATCTCCTCAATTTCTTGTGTTCCTTCCACTTTTGCAAGCTTCCTTTCCAATCTCCAACTCATTCATGCCCTGTAAAGCCTGAAACACTTAACACACAGATCACGGCATCTAATGGAATAAAGGAGAATTAAAATACATAATTAAAAGTCTCTAGGAAGCAAGTTTTTAATCATGTAATAATTTTAGGAAGGAAATATAAATGCATGCTAATCATATGAATAAGTGGGTAAAGATCATGATAAAACCACACAATTAAGCACATTATAAACCATAAAATAGTGGTTTATCAGTTTCCATAGAAATCTCCCATGTAATTCACCTCTTCCATTGCTGGGTTCTCAGGATCATAAGTTTCTTCTTCAGGGGAAGCTTCTTAGTACTGCCTGGTGCAGCTTGCATTCCAGACAGACTTTGAGAAATCATATTGACCTGCTGAGTCAATATTTTATTCTGAGCCAGTATGGCATTCAGAGTATCAATCTCAAGAACTCTTTTCTTCTGATTTGTCCCATTATTCACAGGGTTCCTTTCAGAAGTGTACATGAATTGGTTATTTGCAACCATTTCAATGAGTTCCTGAGCTTCTGCAGGTGTCTTCTTCAGGTGAAGAGATCCTCCAGCAGAGCTGTCCAATGACATCTTGGACAGTTCAGACAGACCATCATAGAAGATACCTATGATGCTCCATTCAGAAAGCATGTCAGAAGGACACCTTCTGATCAATTGCTTGTATCTTTCCCAAGCTTCATAGAGGGATTCTCCTTCTTTATGTCTGAAGGTTTGGACTTCCACTCTAAGCTTGCTCAATTTTTGAGGTGGAAAGAACTTTGCCAAGAAGGCATTGACTAGCTTTTCCCAAGAGTTCAAGCTTTTTTTGGGTTGTGAATCCAACCATGTCCTAGCTCTGTCTCTTACAGCAAAAGGGAAGAGCATAAGTTTGTAGACTTCAGGGTCAACCCCATTGGTCTTGACAGTATCACAGATTTGCAAGAATTCAGCTAAGAATTGATGAGGATCTTCCAATGGAAGTCCATGAAACTTGCAATTCTATTGCATTAGAGAAACTAATTGAGGCTTAAGCTCAAAGTTGTTTGCTCCAATGGCAGGGATTGAGATGCTTCTCCCATAGAAGTCGGGAGTAGGTGCAGTAAAGTCACCAAGCACCTTCCTTGCATTGTTGGCATTGTTATTATTTTCGGCTGCCATGTTTTCTTCTTGTTTGAAGAGCTCTGTTAGGTCCTTTACAGAGAGTTGTGCTTTAGCTTCTCTTAGCTTTCGCTTCAAGGTCCTTTCAGGTTCAGGATCAACCTCAACAAGAATGCTTTTGTCCTTGCTCCTGCTCATATGAAAGAGAAGAGGACAAGAAAGTATGGAATCCTCTATATCACAGTATAGAGATTCCTTGAAGTGTCAGAGAAAAAGAAGAATAGAAGGAGAAGGTAGAAAGAGAAGAGTTCGAACTTATCAAGAGGGATAGAGTTCGAATCATTGATAGTGGAGGAGTGTTAGTCCTTAAATAGAAGGATGTGAGAAGAGGGGAAGAATTTTCGAAATTAAAGTAAAAGATTTTTAAAATAATAAAAAGAAATTTGAAAATTTGAATGAGATTTTCGAAAATTAAGATTGGGAAAGAAATTAAGTGATTTTGAAAAAGATTTTGAAATTAGAAATTAAAAAGATATGATTGAAAATTAATTTTGAAAAAGAGGTGATTAAAAAGATATGATTGAGAAGATATGATTGAAAATCAAATTAAAAAAAGAAAGTTTTAAAATTAAAGTTGATGACTTGACTAACAAGAAATTAAAAGATATGATTCTAAAATTTAAAATTTGATCCTTTCTTAATAGGCAGGTAACAACTTGAAAATTTTGAAGTAAATCATTAATTGTAGCAAGGATTTTCGGAAATAATAATAATAAAAAAATGGAAAGAAATTGATTTTGAAGAGATATGATTGAAAAGATATAATTTGAAAAAGATTTGATTTTGAAAAATTATGAATATTTGAAAAAGATTTGAATTAAAAACAAAATCTTCCCTCTAGTGTCATCCTGGCATTAAACGCCCAGCCAGGTACCCTGGCTGGCATTTAAACGGCAGTTTTCCTTCTTCACTGGGCGTTTTGAACGCCCAGCTTTTTTTTTTGTGTAATTCCTCTGCTGAATGTTCTGAATCTTTAATTCTCTGTGTTATTGACTTGAAAAAACACAATTTTAAAAATTTTTTTGAATTTTTAATGATGAGAAACAATAGAAATGCAACTAAGATCAAATAAACAATGCATGCAAGACACCAAACTTAGAAGTTTGTATACTAAGGACTATAACAATTTGAAAATGCATATAAGAAACAAAAAAAGACACAAAATAAGAGAAATTAAAGATCAGAGCACTGAAATAATCAAGAACGAAAAATGCAAGAAGAAGAAAGACATGCAATTGACATCAAACTTAAAAATTGACACTAGACTCAAACAAGAAACACAATTTTTTTTTATTTTATGATTTTATAAATTTTTTTTTTGTGATTTTTTTTTCAAAAATTGAGTGGAGAAGAAAATAAAGGGATTCAAAATTTTTAATAAGAGTTTCAGGAATTATTGCAATGCTAGTCTAAGACTCCTGTCCAGGAATTAGACATGGCTTACTAGTCAGCCAAGCTTTCAATAAAAGCTCCGGTCCAAAACACTAGACATGGCCAATGGCCAGCCAAGCTTTAGCAGATCATTGCTAACAACAGCAAAATTAATAGAAATCAACAAGCTCTTGTGATGATAAATTGAAACCTCGGTCCAATAAGATTAGACATGGCTTTACAGCCAGCCAGACTTCAACAGATCATCATGAAACTCTAGAATTACTTCTAAAAAACTCTGAAGAACAAAATAGAAAAAAAATTTTGTATTTAAAATTTTTTTTCGAAAATAAAAAGTAAAATTACCTAATCTAAGCAACAAGATGAACCGTCAGTTGTCCAAACTCGAACAATCCCCGGCAACGGCGCCAAAAACTTGGTGCACAAAATTGTGATCATCAATGGTGCC
Organism: Arachis hypogaea; assembly: GCF_003086295.3. Lineage (NCBI taxonomy): Eukaryota > Viridiplantae > Streptophyta > Magnoliopsida > Fabales > Fabaceae > Arachis > Arachis hypogaea. The sequence goes on from NC_092047.1 coordinate 82,716,815, forward strand.
AACAACTTGGTACGCACAATTGTAATCTCAACTCTTTATCACAACTCCGCACAACTAACCAGCAAGTGCACTGGGTCGTCCAAGTAATAAACCTTACGTGAGTAAGGGTCGATCCCACGGAGATTGTCGGCTTGAAGCAAGCTATGGTCACCTTGTAAATCTCAGTCAGGCGGATTCAAATGGTTATGGAGGATTGATAATTAAAATATGAATAAAACATAAAATAAAGATAGAGATACTTATGCCATTCATTGGTAAGAATTTCAGATAAGCGTATGGAGATGCTTTGTTCCTTCTGAACCTCTGCTTTCCTATTACCTTCTTCCAATCATTCATACTCCTTTCCATGGCAAGCTGTATGTTGGGCATCACCGTTGTCAATGGCTACTTCCCGTCCTCTCAGTGAAAATGTTCTACGCACGCTGTCACCGCACGACTAATCATCTGTCGGTTCTCGATCATGTTGGAATAGGATCCATTGATCCTTTTGCATCTGTCACACGCCCAACACTCACGAGTTTGAAGCTCGTCACAGTCATCCCTTCCCAGATCCTATTCAGAATACCACAGACAAGGTTTAGACGTTTCGGATTTCAAGAATGGCCGCCAATAATTCTAGCCTATACCACGAAGGTTCTAATCTTAGATTAGAAACCCAAGAGATACACATTCAAGCTTGTTTGCATGTAGAACAGAAGTGGTTGTCAAGCATGCGTTCATAGGTGAGAATGGTGATGAGTGTCACATAATCATCACATTCATCATGTTCTTGGGTGCGAATGAATATCTTGGAGAAGAAATAGACTTGAGTTGAATAGAAAAACAATAGCACTTTGCATTAATTCATGAAGAACAGCAGAGCTCCACACCTTAATCTATGGTGTGTAGAAACTCTACCATTGAAAATACATAAGAACAAGGTCTAGGCATGGCCGTAAGGCCAGCCCCCAAACGTGAAAAGGTCTATCGAAGTATGATCAAGTGTGTAAAATACAATAGCAAAAGGTTCTATTTATAGAAAACTAGTAGCCTAGGTTTTACAGAAATAGGTAATTAATGCAGAAATCTTCTTCCGGGCCCACTTGGTGTGTGCTTGGACTGAGCATTGAATCTTTCATGTGTAGAGACTTTTCTTGGAGTTAAACGCCAGCTTTTGTGCCAGTTTGGGCATTTAACTCCAGCTTTTATGCCAGTTCTAGCGTTTTGACGCCAGAATTTTTGTGCTGACTTGGAACGCCAGTTTGGGCCATCAAATATAGGGCAAAGTATAGACTATTATATATTTCTGGAAAGCCCAGGATGTCTACTTTTCAACGTAATTGAGAGCGTGCCAATTGGGCTTCTGTAGCTCCAGAAAATCTACTTCGAGTGCAGGGAGGTCAGAATCCAACAGCATCTGCAGTCCTTTTCAGCCTCTGAATCAGATTTTTGCTCAGGTCCCTCAATTTCAGCCAGAAAATACCTAAAATCACAGAAAAATACACAAACTCATAGTAAAATCCAGAAGAGTGATTTTTATATAAAAACTAATAAAAATTAAATAAAAACTAACTAAAATATACTAAAAACATACTAAAAATAATGCCAAAAGCGTATAAAATATCCGCTCATCAATGAACTTGTTTGTTATCCCATTTTGAAGCTTTTCCTTTTCTCTTTTGGTGGCCAGCCTAAAAGGAGAGAAAAAGAAAGAAAATTAAGCCCATAACAAAGATATCAAAGCAGATAGAACATAGGCGGGGGCTAATGCCAAATAAGAGTAGGGTTCTCAACTACATGGTAGCTACAACACCTAAGTGAGAAAACAATATGAGCTGAGGCATATCAACTAATACTTGATGCAAGAGTAAAGTCACAGCACAAGCAAATGGCATGAAGAGCACTTGGAGCATCAAATTCAAACAAGGATTGACATAAACAAGATTAGTGATAAGCATGAGAGCATTTGGTCCTAACCTAACTCAATGATAATGAGGCACAAAAACAAAGAATAATGAGTTAGGAAGGACTAAAGCACTAATCTTGTGTGTGGAATAAATATTACAATGAATCCTAAACAAGTCACGAAGCACCAACACAATGCAAGAAATACTCAACAATTGAGTAGGAGAAATCAACACAAATGTTAAAATAAGAAACTTAGAAAAGAAAATAAGAACAAGCTATAAAAGTGAAAACATTTTATCAAACACCTAGAGTGCAATAAAAGTAATATCACAAAATGCAAGAATTAATAAAAGCTATAACTAACACAAAAAAGAAAACAACAATAGCAACTAGGATAAACATAAAAAGACATGGAAACATAAAATTGCATTAAAAGAAAATTAAAATCCAACAAGGGTTTATAAACATAAAACAGAGCAAAATAAGAAATTAACAAGAGAAGTAGATAAACTCAAGTGCTAGAACAAATAAAAGTAAAGGAAAACTAAAATAAAACAAGATTAAAATATAGATCTAAAAGGAATTGAAATAAGAACCTTAAAAAATAGAGAGAAGAGAGAGCCTCTCTCTCAATAATTCTACCCTAAAATATTATGAAAACTATATTATGACTATTCCCCCCCCATTCCCTTACAATCCTTGGGTTCAAAAGCATCAGAAATGAGTTGGATTTGGGCCTCAGTGGGCTCAGAAACCACCCCTAGCGTATTGCCTTTAGTGAGGTCACGTGTAGCTTATCACGCGTACGCATGGGTCACGTGTACGCGTCACTGGCAAATTTCTCTTCACGCGTACGCGTCGCTGGCAAATCTCTTCCTGACGCGTATGCGTGGGTGACGCGTGCGCATGGCCTTGAGTTCAGCAAATCCTCATTTCTTCATGAATTCTCCATTTTTGCATGCTTTTTCTTCATTTCTTCAACCCAATCTTTGCCTTCTAATCCTAAAATCACTAACAAACACATCAAGGCATCGAATGGAATTAAAGTAGTTAAATTTATCAATTTTTGGGCCTAAAAAAGCATGTTTTTACTTTTAAGCACAAATTAGGAGAAATTCACAAAACCATGCTGTTTCATTGAATAAATGTGAGAAAAGTTGATAAAATCCCCTAAATTCAACACAAGATAAACCTTAAAATTAGGGTTTATCAGTATCAGAGCAGTTCGTTCTTGTTAGAGCTTGAGGAATGGATTGAATGATGCTTCATTGCATACTCTGTGTTGTATCTCATGTTTATAGGATATCCTTGTGATATAGATTGCATAACAATCGATGTGTATCTATTTTAGGAACTATTCCCACTCTAACTTGAAATGTTGAGACATATTATGTCAATGTTGATTATTGGGTGTGAACAGGGTCTAGTTGACTACACGGGAACGAGGTCATGGTAGATGATGTGAGGTTCTGAGAGGTGTTCCAACGCACATTTCCAATGCCTTTATGGCAGCAGTGAACACCATGGCTGAGGCTATGCGTGAAATGGCGGCTGCTATAGTTCAAAAAATTGTCCGTTTAGGAGATAGAAATGGCAAGCGTAATGGGTCTGGCAGTCGGGTACATACGGAGAATGGTAATGCGCTGGAAGTGTGGAGAATAATGACAAGCCGATGACTCTGGCGACTTTTCTGAAGGTAAACCCACCCAAGTTCAAGGGAACGCTTGTGGCAATCGAGGCAGGCAACTGGTTTCAAGGGATAGAGAAGTTGTTGAGAGCACAGCAAGTACCCGAGGTACATTTGTTGAGTTCGCAACATATATGTTGGAAGGAGAGGCTGAGCACTGGTGGTATGGAGTGCAGATGTTGTGGCGGCAAGACACAAGGGAGATTTTTTGGGAAGATTTCAAGGAGGAGTTTTATATGGAATACTTCCCAAAGTCTGTTTGTGAAACTAAGGAGATGAAGTTGATGCAACTGAGTGAAGGAAACATGTCAATAGCTGAATATACTCGGAAGTTCAAAGATCTGTGTCATTTTTAGAAGATCTCCCAAGGACATCCTGGTAGTTTTAAAGAATGAAAATGTCTGAAGTATGAAGGAGGACTTTGCAATGAGCTAATGCACTCTTTAAAGCCTTTAGAGCTTTGAAATTTTACAAAACTCGTCAATAAGAGCCAATTTAAAGAATACTGTGAGAAAAAGATAGCGGCAACAAGGATGGGTCATCAAAACTTGCCACAAAAAAGTGCTAGCAACTTTCACTGACCTGCATTTCAATAGACCATGCCTTTTAAGAATCCTGGAGTACCTCAAGGTGGTAATCAATGAATTAGAATGCCTCTGGTAGATCTACTTTTTGGAACAGAGGTCGACCAAGGCAGAACCTTGGCAAGCAACCTCAGCAAGGCCGTATGGATCAGTCATGTAAGTAGTGTGGAAAGGATCACCTCGGCAGGTCGTGCCAGTTCAGAGGACACATTTATTTTTTTTGCGGATAAATGGGGTACATTGCGAATGATAATCCAAAGAAGCCTAATCGAGATCCTGCTAGAGCATTAGAACAAGGACGAGTGTTCGCTATGTCAGCTGATAATGCTACTGGTTCTGATTCCTTGCTCTAAGGCCAGTGTTATACTAAGACTTATTCCTTAACTGTACTGTATGATGCTAGCGCATCGCATTCTTTTATTTCATTAACTATTGTACGTGAGTTGGGATTAGTTTTTCCTAAACTGAGTTTTGACCTAGTTGTCAATACACCAACCTTACATAAAGCATTGACCAACCTTGTTTGTCAACAGGTAGCCTTCAGTATTGAAGGTAGATCTTTCTTGCATGACCTAATATGTTTACCTTTGTTTGGTTTAGACATTATCTTAAGGCTTGATTGGTTATCTAAGAATCATATTCTTGACTATTTTGATAAAATTGTTATCTTTTCTTCTGATAATATGCGTACTGGATCAGCAGTTTCTCATAATTTATACCTAAATTCTGTGAGAGTTACCTATAATAAGAGTAAATGTGAGGGGTATGTTCTATTAGTGGCTAGCTCAAGTGTCGGTGAAGTAAACCTAAAACAGATCCGAATGGTACGAGATTTCTTCGACGTGTTTTCGAAAGTCATACCCGAGTTTCCTCCTCGAAGAGAGATTGAGTACGACATCAACTTGTACCTGGTGCTGGACGAATTTCGGTAGAACCCTACCATATATTTCCATTGGAACTAGCAAAACTAAAGAAACAATTAGAAGAACTATTAGAGAAAGGTTTTGTTCATCCAAGTGTGTCACCATGGGGAACCCCACTATTACTATTAAAGAAAAAAGATGGAGGAATGAGATAACAGTGATGGATGAAATTTTTGAAGGATTACGATTTCAAGTTGAGTTATCATTCGGGAAAAGCGAACGTAGTTGTGGATGCTCTAAGTCGTAAGAGTTTGACTATTTCTTGTAGGATGATAAAAGAAGACGAATTAATTTCAACCTTTGCAAATTTGAGGCTGGGAATGAAGGAAACATCAGAAGCGATCATCGTGGGACATCTATACTTTACTTCAGATTTCAAGACAGCCATTCGACAAGCGCAATTCAGAAATTCAGAGATGTCAGAACTGTTGGCCAAATTAGAGGCAGATAAATTGGAAGAAGTGCGACAGGATAGTGACGGATTGTGGAGGTTCAATAATAGAATTTGTGTACCCGACCAAGGAAGATTGCGTCAAGAGATTTTGACGGAGGCCCATCAGAGTAAATTTCAATGCATCCTGGTACGACCAAGATGTACCAAGATTTGAAGAGTATGTTCTGGTGGCCGGGACTAAAGAGGGATGTGACAGAATATGTATCGAAATACTTGACTTGTCAGAAGATTAAAGCAGAATATCAGAAACCCTCAGGAAGACTACAACCTTTAGAAGTGCCTCATTGGGAATAGGAGAGAATCACCATAGATTTTGTCATGGGATTACCAAGGACGTTGGTTGGCATGATGCTATATGGGTTATAGTAGACAAATTGACAAAGTTAGCTCATTTTCTTCCGATCAGAACTAACTATACATTGGAAAAACTTTCACATTTGTACAATAAAGAAATGGTGCGACTGCATGGAATACCTTCTTCAATTGTGTCTGACAGAGATTTGAGGTTTTACATCAAAGTTTGGGGGAGCCTTTCAGAAAGCTTTTGGCTCAAAGCTACATCTAAGTACAACTTATTACCCACAGACAGTTGGACAAGCAATTGCCGTTGGTGGAATTTACCTACAACAACAGTTATTAAAAATGTATTGGAACTGCCCCTTATGAAGCTCTTTATGGATGATGGTGTCAATGTCTGTAGTGTTGGCACCAAGGAAAAAAATATAGTGCATTGGGTCCAGAATTGGTGCAGGAAATAACCGCTCAGATAAAAAAGATTGGCAGGAAGATTCAATGGCACAAAGTTGATAAAAGAGCTATGCCGATAATAGATGTAAGCCTTTAGAATTTATGGAGAGTGAACATGTTTTCTTAAAAGCGAGTGTTACCACCAGTATCGGTTGCCCCCTTAGAACCAAGAAGCTAAACCCTAGGTACGTTGGTCCTTTCCAGATCCTTAGGAGAGTTGGTCCAGTTGTATATGAAATCGCTCTTCCACCTTCCCTGTCCAACCTTCGTGATGTTTTTCATGTCTCTTAGCTTAAGAAATATAATCCCAACGAGAGTCATGTCTTGCGACCCGAGACAGTACACTTGCGGAATGATCTAACATACCCGGCAACCCCGGTCGAGATCGTTGATAACAGCGATAAGCAGCTATGAGGCAAAATAATTTCTTTGGTCAAAGTAGCGTAGGGATGAAGTACTGAAGCTGGGCATACCTAGGAGCAAAAAGATGAGATGTGAGAAGATTATCCTCACCTATTTACAGGTAAAGGAAATTTTAAGGGCAAAATTTTCTTTAAGGATGGTAGAATGTAACATCCTGGTTTTCGCGTTAGAGTTGTATATGTGAGTTTTACGTTTTTTCGTGTAATGTCTATGATAAGTTTTTCTGCGATCTTTAAATAAAATGAATAATAATGTAATATTAATATTACGTTATTATTTAATTTTATTTGACAAAGAATGGTCACTTGATATTGGGTCCGGAAGATTTAAAAAGCTTGGCTTTACTAATGCTCTTTACATTAGTAATTTACCCAATTTTTATTCTATTTAAACACCACCACTTGAGATAATTATTTAAATTTTTACCATGCCCAGTTACCTTAATTACCTTCCAAGATATTTAAAAATTTATCCTCGCTGACTCAGCAACTCAAAATCCCAAAACGCATCACTTAATGCGCCACATATCGCGACACATGCATCCTTCCCCTTAATTAGTGACACCTAGTCACTAATCTCACCATATAAAAGGCACAAATTCTCTCTCCCTCCCTCAAGAACAGTCGTGACATGCATGGAGGATTTTTGTTGATTTTCCAACTTTTCAAGCTCGATTTCTTGAGATCCGTGACATCCACAGAAGTTCTGATCCGATAGAAGTAAATGTATCTTCCTCTTCTAAGCGGTGATGTGTGTTTTTTTCTGTGGAATTGTGAAGTGGAGCTACCGCTGCCAGGAACCAATTTGGCCGAACCAAAAGAGGGGAGGAACCACCGAGTTTTTGACGTTTTTGCTCCGTTTGAGCTGCTCTGGTATCTTGTGTGTGTTCTGCAATTCCTAGAGGTGGGGTTTGACTCTTTAATTGATTAAAATTATAAATTAATTGATATATGTGATTGGATTATTGTCTATTGATGTCTGTTGCTCAAATCTGTGATTGTTGGTTGTTGAAAATTTAGCTGAATTGTTGATTAATTTGTTGTTGTGTTTCGGCCATAATGAGAAATAATGCACTGAGATGTTGTTGAATAATTGGCTAAAATATGAGTTATATGATAGTATGCAACTGAGTTCTAACAGTCGAATTTTGATTTTGAATTAATTATAAATAAATGAGTATTTTGAATGGAGGTTTCAAATAAAAAGGAATAGAGATTTGGCTTCTGAGAAAGATTTAATGGAAAAATTATTTATTTATAAATATATGAATTTTATTGAAAATTAATTGAGTTTGGTTTTTGAAGAAAAATAATGGGTTGCTTAAAGAGTTTCAAACGAAAGACGGTTTTAGGATAAATATTATTTTGATTGAATGAAAAAAGTTTTATTTTGAAAATAGAAGAACCATGTGCAATTTACTTTTTTTTTTAATGAAGTTTTGGGTGTTTGAAAGTTTATAAAATATTTTGAATAATTTATAAAGTAACCAGTGAAGACTGGGTCTCTTTTATAAAAGTTCAGAGTTATTTAGAGTAATTTTAAAGTACGTCAATTTTATTAAAGTAACCTACAGAGTATGCCATTTTCAAAGTTTAAGCATATTTATATATTTTATTCCTGTGGGAATATTTGTGCATAATTTTAAAAGTATTTATAGAATTTAAACATAACTCTGAGATATTTGGAAAAATGATTCTAAAGTTAAACCTTATGACCCACTGATGAGCGGATATTTTATACGCTTTTTGGCATTATTTTCATATAGTTTTCATTATGTTTTGTTTAAGTTTTATTAAGTTTTTTTAGATTTTAGTGCAAAATTCATATTTTTGGATTCTACTTTGAGTTTGTATGTTTTTATTCAATTTCAGGTATTTTCTGGCTAAAATTGAGGAGCTGAAGCAAAAGTCTGATTCAGAGACAGAGAAAGCATTGCAGATATTGTTGGGATCTGACCTCCGTGTACTCGAAGGAGCTTTTCTGGAGTTGTATACGTCCAAATGGTGCACTCTCAACAGCTATGGAAAGATAACATCCAGGACTTTCCAGAAATATATAATAGTTCATACTTTTCTTTAGAATTCAATGCCCAAAATTAGCATTCAACGCCAGCCACTAGTCCCATTCCTAGCATCCAGCGCCCACAAGGGAGCAACTGGAGTTCAACACCCAAAAGGGGGTCCCTAGCCAGCGTTCAACGCCCCTAAGGGATATTAGCACGTGGGAAACACTTAAGCTCAGCCCACACACTCACCAAGTGGACCCCAGAAGTTGATTTTTGCACTAACAACTTAGTTTATCCTATTTCTATAATCCTTAGTTAGCAGATTAGTACATATAGGAGGAGATCACCATTGTTTAAGGACTTTTGATCTTCTTCCCACCCCGATTCGAACCTTTCATTGTATTTTCTATCAGTATGAGTCACTAACCTCCTAAGTTAGGGTTAGGAGCTCTGCTGAGTTCCATAGATTAATAATATTACTGTTCTATTTTCAAAACAATTCTAATTCTATTCTCTTATGCATACTCGTTCTTCATCTCACAAATGAGAGTGATCCGTGACAATCACTCTTGTTCTACTTGGGTTCCGTGCGATTCCTGACCCGGATAGCATTGAACTAAAGCTAGAGTTTGCATTGCGGATTTGTCTAGAGCATCTGAGCAACTTTGGATATGTGACATATAATCCCGTTGTCTATGGGTGCGTGAGGTCTCTATGGCGCTAAAGCTAGAGTCAGAGAAGCAACCCTCTATGATTCGAAAGATCTGCCTTGTTTGTGGCACCTTGAGTAGGATCACGAAGGGGAGTGGCTTGTTAAGACCTTCATCTTCTGCTATAGTGAGAAGCCTAGAGGTGGCTTGATGAGAGGACATGAGTCATCTCAATGTGGTGGATTGCTACAGTAGCGGAGGTTAACTTGATGAGAGGACATGAGTTAATCATTTACCACTGCCATTGAATAAATCAGAAAGCTATTGAGATAGACAGTAAGAAAAGTTAATTCGGAAAGACAAAGTATCTTCGAAGCCTTAATTGTTCGTCCATCACTGTTTTCACAAATCAATCCAATATTTCTATTTTTATTTATTTTATGCGTTTTCCGTGACAAACTATATTTTCTATCCGCCTAACTAAGATCTGCAAGGTGTCCACTGCTTGCTCAAAACAACAATCCTCGTGGGATTGACCCTGACTCACCTAAGGTATTACTTGGATGACCCGATATACTTGCCGGTCTATCTGTGTGAATTCTGCGGAGCCAGTTTCATGCACCAAGTTTTTGACGCCGTTGCTAGGGATTGTTCGGATTTGACAAACTACTGGATTATCTTATTGCTTAGATTAGGTATTTTTTAATTTTATTTGAGTCTTTTGTTTCCGTTTTTCAAAAAAATAAAAAAAATTTCAAAAATCTTTGTTTTCCTTTTAATCTTTATCTTTTTGTTTGAGTCTTTGTTCTTGTTCTCGTTAAAGTTTTGAATTTTCTTGCTTTCTTTTCAAAAGAATTTTCAAAAATAGTGTCTTTTGTTTGAGTCTAGTGTCAATTTTTAAATTTGGTGTCTCTTTTTATCTTTGGTCCCTTTGGTACTTTTGGTCTGTCTTTTCTTGAGTTTTTAAAAAATTGTTCTTATTTTTCTTCTTGGTATTCGAACTGTTCTTGTTACTTTTCTTTATTTGATTTCAATTTCTTTAAGATTAATGTCTTTTGGTGTTTTTCTTGCAAATTTCGAAAAATTAGTGTCTTGCCTTTTAGAATTTTAAGTTTGGTATTTTTTTGTTGTTCTTTATTGCTTTGAATTTTCGAAAATCATCTTAGTGTTCTTTCTTGGTATTCAAGTTATTCTTGTTTTGATCTTAAAATTTTCAAGTTTGGTATCTTTTCGTGTTTGGTCTCTTAATTTTCGAAAAGTTTATGTCTTAGATCTAAAAATTTTAAGTTTGGTGTCTTTTAGTTGTTTTTCTCTTTCTTCATTAATTCAAAAAAATAAAAAATATCTTTTCTATCTTTATTTCAAATAATTTTCAAAAATTTCAATTAAAATTTCAGATTCTAATTTCAAAATCAAAATCTTATCTTAATTTCAAATTTCAAATTTCAAATCTTATCTTTTTAAAATCTTTTGAAATCTTTTCTTTTAATTTGATTTTATCTTATCTTATCTTTTCTTAAAATTTAAAATTCTAAACTTTTTCAAATCTTTATCTTTTCTTTTCTTATCTTATCTTAGTTTTAAATTTCAAAACCAAATCTTTTTCAAATCTTTATCTTATCTTGTTTTTAATTCAAATTTTAAAATTCAATTTTCAAAATCTTATCTTATCTTAATTCAATTTCAATTTCAATTTTTAATTTTCAAATTTCAAATTTCAAAATTCAAAATTCAAATTTCAAATTTCAAAATCAAATCTTTTTCACATCTTATCTTATTTTTAAATCTTTCTTAATTAGTTACTTGTTTTCTCTTCTTTTTCAAAACTTTCTAACTAATTTCTCTCTCTTCTTTTTTGAAAACCATCATTTAATTTTCAAATTATTTTAATTAATTAATCTGTTATTTTCGAATTTAAATAAAAATAAAACAAAAATAATTTAATTCTAGTTCTCTTTATTTCTTTCCCCTACCTCTTTTTCATCATGAACCCAAGTGGGAATGAACAGTTCAGAAGAATTTTGGGGTCCTATATTAACCCAGTTAAGGCTGAACATTCAAGGGTTCAAGCAAGAGAATAATGAATCTCTTCATGATGCCTGGGGGAGGTATAAAAGAATGCTGAGGAAATGCCCCACTAAAATGTTTTCAGAATAGATGTAGTTAGACATCTTTTATTTTGGCCTTACAGACATGGCTAGGATGTCTCTAAACCACTCTGCTAGTGGCTCTATACATATGAAGAAAACAATTGAAAAGGCTCATGCACTTATTGAGACAGTTGCCATGAACCAGCATCTGTACTCGGGTGATGAGACTTCCATTAAAGGAGAGGTTAAGGAAGTATCTGCTTAATCTAACCCTCCAAAACAAGATGGCCCATTGACTTAGCAGCTGCACGCCCTTGCACAGTAGCTGCTAGAGTTGCAAGAGGCTTTGCGAGAAACTCAAGCTTCTAACAGGAATATAGAAGCCCACCTGAGTCAAACAAGGCAGTAATTATCTAAGCAGATAAAAGATGAAAATGTCAGGAAATCCGACTGAGGAGTGGGAAAATATTGAACACCCAACCTCAGAGCAACAGGAAACCAGAAGAAGAAAAGATGACAGGGGACAACCAGACTACTGTCCAGAACACCTCTGAGGACATTGCACGTCCAAGAGGGAATGTTATTAGCGTTCAACGTCAAGAAGGGGTGCCCACTCCTGGCGTTGAACGCCCAAAGGGGGGCAATACACTTGGCGTTCAACGCCAAGAAGGGATACCCACCCTTGGCGTTGAACACCAGGAAGGGGGCAGCAAGGGTGTTGAACACCCAACTAGGAATGGTCAGACACATGCAAGTGCTGATAAGACCCTTCCTAAGCAAGCTACTAACCCCCCTTCGAATTCTGTAGGCATTCAACCTACTTCAACCAAGGTTGATGGGTATAGGGCCAAGATGCCATATCCTCAGAAGCTTCATAAAAGATATCTTAAGTCATAAGAAGGACTAGAGAGAGGCAGAAACAGTCTTCCTCACTGAAGAGTGCAGTGCAATAATCCAAAAGAGTTTACCAGAGAAACGCAAGGATCATGGGAGCTTTATGATACCCTGCACCTTAGGGGATGCCTGTACAAAGACAGCCCTATGTGATCTTGGAGGAAGTATTAATTTAGTACCTGCATCACTAATAAAGAAACTCTGTTTAATTCATGAAGTTAAACCTACACGCATTTGTATTCAATTTGCTGATGGCTTTGTTAAGATTCTATCAGGAGTGATTGAGGACATGATTGTTAGGGTTGGACCCTTTGCCTTCCCCACAGACTTTGTGGTGTTGGAAATGGAAGAGTACAAGAGTGCAACCCTCATTCTAGGAAGACCCTTCCTAGCTACAGGACAGACCATCATTGATGTTCAAAAAGGGTAAAGTAACCCTGAGAGTCAACGATGATGAGTTGGTACTAAATGCTGTCAAAGCCATGCAGCATCCAGACACTCTAGAGGAGTGTTTGAGTATTGATATCATTGATTCTCTGGTGGAAGAAGTGAATATGGCTGAGGGGCTTGAAGAAGAGTTGAATGACATCTTTTATGATGCTCAGTCTGAGTTAGAGGAGTCAGAGGAGATAAAGGAGCCTCTGAAAACTCCTAAGGAGGAGGACAAGCCTCCTAAACTCGAGCTCAAACCACTACCATCCTCCTTGAAATATGCATTTTTCGGAGATGGAGATACTGATCCTGTGATTATAAGCTCTGCCTTAGAGGCACAGGAAGAAAAAGCACTAATCCAACTGCTAAAGACACACAAGACAGCTCTTGGGTGGACAATAAGTGACTTAAAGGGTATTTGCCCAACCCGATGCATGCACAAAATCCTGCTGGAGGATGACGCCAAACCAGTGGTACAACCACAAAGGTGACTGAATCCAACTATGAAGGAAGTGGTGCAGAAGGAAGTCACCAAATTATGGGAGGCTGGGATTATTTATCCCAACTCTGACAGCCCCTGGGTAAGCCCTATCCAAGTTGTTCCCAAAAAGGGAGGCATGACAGTGGTTCATAATGAAAAGAATGAACTGATTCCTACAAGGACAGTTACAGGGTGGCGTATGTGCATTGGCTATAGAAGGCTCAATAACGCCACCAGAAAGGATAATTTTCCTTTGCCTTTCATAGATCAAATGCTAGAGAGACTAGCAGAGCATGCATTTTATTATTTCCTGGATGGTTATTCTGGTTACAATCAAATTGTAGTAGATCCACAGGATCAAGAAAAGATAGCATTCACGTGCCTATATGGTGTGTTTGCTTATAGGCGGATGCCATTTGGCCTGTGCAATGCACCCGCCACCTTTCAGAGTTGTATGCTCTCCATCTTTTCTGACATAGTGGAGAAGTTCCTTCAGGTATTCATGGATGACTTCTCCGTCTTTGGAGACTCATTTGACTCATGCCTTGACCATCTAGCCCTAGTTCTCAAACGATGCCAAGAGACAAACTTGGTTTTAAATTGGGAAAAATATCACTTCATGGTGATTGAAGGAGTTGTCCTTGGGCATCGAATTTCGAACAAGGGAATAGAAGTGGATCAAGCTAAGGTGGAGGTAATTGAGCGATTTCCACCACCCACTAATGTCAAAGGAATCAGAAGTTTCCTTGGACATGCAGGATTCTACAAGAGATTTATTAAGGATTTTTCTAAAATCGCTAGACCCCTGTACAACTTACTGACTACCGACACTCTATTTGTCTTTGACCAAGAGTGTCTGCAAGCCTTTGAGACTCTGAAAGCTAAGCTTATCACTGCGCCTGTAATCGCTGCACCCAGCTGGGACTTACTGTAAAACTCGGTCAAACCGTAATTAATTAAATAATAAATTAAATTAGAGCAAATATGGTTTGAAAATTTATCAATCGGAATTTGATAATTTAAATATGTTATTTGGACTCGGTGAATTTTTATGAGTCGGAAAACATAATTTTCTACGTAAAAATGTGCACTGGAAATTTGTCCGGCAATACTGGCTGAGATCTATCTGGTACTGCAGCTGAATAAATTAATTATAAGTGAATAAGGTTGAGAAATGAGAAATTATAATTTGGGAAGCTAGAAATATTTAAAATACGATTTTAAAATTCTAATCTTAAATATTTTGGCCCAAAGTTGGGCCAACGGACTAAAACAAGTGAATTGGGCCCAAGTGGGCCCAAGACCCAACATATATAAATATTAGTTATGAGTATTTCAGCTCATTAACCATAAAGAAAGGGGTGGCGGGCGCTGAAATGGAGAAGAAAGGAAGAAGAGAGAAAATCCTAACACCATTAAACTTCAAATCACCATAACTTTTGATCCGGAACTCCAATTGATGAGCCGTTTGCGGCCATGCATTGCTCTTCTCATCCTCTACAGTTTTATCTAAGTTTTGTGGTGAGAACTCTACTGCTCTTTGCCCAGTTTTCGTCTTTGGTGCACGAAATTGTGATCTTAGGCAACGGCGCTAAAAACTCTGTACGCACGTCTTAATAAATCGTTTTTCATTCACAACTTCGATACAACTAACCAGCAAGTGTACTGGGTCGTCCAAGTAATAAACCTTACGTGAGTAAGGGTCGATCCCACGGAGATTGTTGGTATGAAGCAAGCTATGGTCACCTTGTAAATCTCAGTCAGGCGGATATAAAATAGTTATGGAGTTTTCAAAAATAAATAATAAATAGATAGAAAATAAAGATAGAAACACTTATGTATATCATTGGTGAGAATTTCAGATAAGTGTATAGAGATGCTTTTGTTCCTCTGAACCTCTGCTTTCCTGCTGTCTTCATCCAATCAATCTCACTCCTTTCCATGGCTGGCTTTATGTAAGGACATCACCTTTGTCAATGGCTACTTTTGATCCTCTCTGGAAAATGGTCCGATGCGCTGTCACTGCATGGCTAATCGTCTGGAGGCATCACCCTTGTCAATGGCTGCGTCCTATCCTCTTGTGAAAATGGTCCAAATGCTCTGTCACAGCACGGCTAATCATCTGAGGTTCTCGATCATACTGGAATAGGATTTACCCTCCTTTTGCGTCTGTCACTACGCCCAGCACTCGCGAGTTTGAAGTTCGTCACAGTCATTCAATCCCAGAATCCTACTCGGAATACCACAGACAAGGTTTAGAATTTCCGGATTCTCATGAATGCCGCCATCAATCTAGCTTACACCACGAAGATTCTGATTAAGAGATCCAAGAGATACTCATTCAATCTAGGGTAGAACGGAAGTGGTTGTCAGGCACGCGTTCATAGGGAATGATGATGATTGTCACGTTCATCACATTCATGTTGAAGTGCGAATGAATATCTTAGAAGCGGAATAAGTTGAATTGAATAGAAAAACAGTAGTACTTTGCATTAATCTTTGAGGAACAGCAGAGCTCCACACCTTAATCTATGGAGTGCAGAAACTCTACCGTTTGAAAAATACATAAGTGAATAGAGGGTAAGCATGGCCGAGTGGCCAGCCTCCCATGGAGGTCTAGAGATCTAAAAATTATCAAAAGATGATCCAAAGATGTCTAATACAATAGTAAAAAGTCCTATTTATACTAAACTAGTTACTAGGGTTTACAGAAGTAAGTAATTGATGCATAAATCCACTTCCGGGGCCCACTTGGTATGTGCTTGGGCTGAGCTTGAATGTTACACATGTAGAGGTCAATCTTGGAGTTGAACGCCTGTTTGTAATGTATTTCTGGCGTTCAACTTTGGCTTGTGACGTGTTTCTGGCGTTTAACTCCAGACAGCAGCGTAGAACTGGTGTTCAACGCCCTTTTATGTCATCTAAACTCGGCCAAAGTATGGACTATTATATACTTCTGGAAAGCCCTGAATGTCTACTTTCCAACGCAATTAGAAGCGCGCCATTTTGAGTTCTGTAGCTCCAGAAAATCAATTTTGAGTGCAGGGAGGTCAGAATCCAACAGCATCAGCAGTCCTTCTTCTACCTCTGAATCTGATTTTTTTGCTCAAGTCCCTCAATTTCAGTCAGAAAATACCTGAAATCACAGAAAAACACACAAACTCATAGTAAAGTCCAGAAATGTGAATTTAACATAAAAACTAATGAAAACATCCCTAAAAGTAACTAAATTCTACTAAAAACATACTAAAAATAATGCCAAAAAGCGTATAAATTATCCGCTCATCACAACACCAAACTTAAATTGTTGCTTGTCCCCAAGCAACTGAAAATCAAATAGGATAAAAAGAAGAGAATATACTATAAATTCTAAACTATCAATGAAACATAGTTCCAATTAAATGAGTGGGACTTGTAGCTTTTTGCCTCTTGAATAGTTTTGGCATCTCACTTTATTCATTGAAGTTCAGAATGATTGGCATCTATAGGAACTCAGAGTTCAGATAGTGTTATTGATTCTCCTAGTTTAGTATGTTGATTCTTGAACACAGCTACTTTATGAGTCTTGGCCGTGGCCCTAAGCACTTTGTTTTCCAGTATTACCACCGGATACATAAATGCCACAGACACATAATTGGG
This sequence comes from Arachis hypogaea, assembly GCF_003086295.3. Lineage (NCBI taxonomy): Eukaryota > Viridiplantae > Streptophyta > Magnoliopsida > Fabales > Fabaceae > Arachis > Arachis hypogaea. Next base: position 82,733,711 of record NC_092047.1, read on the forward strand.
TGAACATTTTCAGATTGTGACTCAGCTTTGCTAAAGTCCCCAATTAGAGGTGTCCAGGGTTCTTAAGCACAGTCTTCTTGTAAGATCCGGTTAATTAACGGCTAATTAACCCATAAATGAGAATTTATTCTAGAAAGCCAAAAATGTTATTTTTATGGCTTAATATGATAGAGGAAATTGAGACGAGAATTTCGGTACCAATTTTATAGAAATCGGACCAAGATTGGACCGAACGGGCCAAACCGGGCCAACCGGACCCAAAGTGGGCCCTTGGCCCAACTAAACTAAACCAAAACCCTAGTTTTCAGTACTCTCTCTCCTCATTTGAGACACTAAACACGCTGAAATGGAGGCCATGGAGGGAAGAACACTCTCTCAAGTTCTATCTCTCACTTGATCTTCAAACCACCATAACTTTTGATCTAGAGCTCCGATTGCCGCTCCGTTTGCGGCCACGCGTTCACCGCGGAGAGCTCTACAAAACCCATACAATTAATCTTGAGGTAAGCCACGTTTTACTGTTCGAAATTCCAGCCCTTGATTTCGAGTTTCATGAGTAAAAATGTTGAGATTTTGGGTTCTTTGATGTTATAGGACCCAACTCTCTTGAAGGAGAAGGTTAATCTTGTCTCTTTGGACCTTGGGTGTGGTAAGATTCTCAACCCTAGTGTAATTTGTTGTTCTATGAGGTTTGGGCATTGAGATATTGTGTATGGGTATGATGATTGTGGCTTAGGTTGTGTATATGTGAATATTGGAGCTTGATTGGTGATTTTGGAAAGCTTGGAAGAAGGTTTTGTGTGATAAAATCTGTTCTTGGAGGTGTTGAGACCTTGAGAGCTTGAGGAAAAGTGGTTTGGAAGTGCTCCGGTTGAGCTTGGGAAATCGGCTAAGGTATGGTTTCGGTTTCCCGTATCTAATATGTAATGTGGTAGGAAATACTTAGGCTAGAGGCCCTAAGATAGGCATTTAATTGATGATGTTGTGGAATGGTTGAGATATATGATGTGATCATATGTGTGATTATGAATATTGATGCCTTGATTGTGTGATATGTGAGAAAATGCATGTTGTGATATATGCTTGATGAATGATTGAGGTTGAATTGATGGGTGGTGCCATATTGTTGGTGAGTATGATGATTATGTATAATGATGGTTGATTGAAAATTGATATTGTTAGAAATTGGGATGAGAAGGATGTATGACATAATATTGTGTTTATCCTTTGGCCTTTTGATTGAGAAGTGTTAAAATGGTTGGAGGTAGTTTTGAGAATTTTGGTAAAATGTCAATGCGTGAGTTGAGGATGGCTTGTTGTTGAATTTGGTACACTTTGATTGATTTCAAAGAAAAGGGATGAAATTGGCATGTTTTAATTGATTTTGAAAAGAGTTGAAAGTGGCTTGTTTTGAAAATGGCACTTTGTGGTTTTGAATGAAAATATGGTTTTTGGGCATACTTTGACGGGACATAACTTGGACTACGGATCTTTGATTTGTGCCAATTCTGTTTAGAAATGAAATTGGATCCGGGATGTCCATGCCGTTCGAAGAACGGGTGAAAATGATTTAAAATGAGAGAGTTATGACCGTCGGAAGATTGGGGGTTGAATCTGTGAATTCTGCAGCTTTTAACTTAGAAAATTTTTAGCAGAATGACCCCTCGCGCGTAGGCGCACTTGGCGCGTATGCGCCGTTCTTCGAGAAAGCATCATCCACGCGTGCGCGTGGAGTGCGCGTATGCGTGGCCCTGTTTTCATCCCAAAGTTGATTTTTGAGTTTTAAAAGCCAAATTTCATACGTCTAAGCCTCCGATCTCACCACTTATGTCTTAAATCATTATGATATGCCTAGCATGAGAAAAAGGGCTAGTGAATATGGTAACTTGCGAGTGAAGCAAGGGGAAAAATGAATGATCATTGAGGATCATAGATGATTATGTGAGATGCGGAGAATGGCGGCGGAAGTGCTTGTTATGCCATGGGTCGAAGGGCCATTATTGTTAATGAATTGGCTGGTTATGGATTTAACCGTGAGCCGGATGGCTAGATTATTGCCGTGTTACGGCGGAGCCATGTTTATGGCCAAGTATAAATGCATATATGCTGTTGATTGAATTGTGAATGTTTGCACTTCCACCATTGGAGATGAGGGTTTCCCTGGGTAGTAGCAATGGCTAGCCACCATGTGCTCCAGGTTGAGACTCGAAGCTCTGTTAACCCAATGTCGTAAGTGTGGCCGGGCACTGTGAAAGGCCCGGATGAGCTTGCCCCCATAAATATTCACCAGTGATGGTGATGGATAAATATTCACCAGTGAGGGTGATGGATTTGGATCATGATTATGATCAAGTTTATGATGAGTATAACTCGAGTTGGGGATGCACGACAGAGGGACAGTCCAATGGCTAGCTACCAGGACTTGTCGGGTTGGCTCTATAACCGACAGATGATATCATCAGCCACTAGGGACAGGCATGCATCATAAGCATACTACATGAATTGTTTGAGATTGCCTATTTGACTGCATATTACTTGCTAATTGCCTAAATGCCTTATCTGTTCCTATTTGTAAATCTCTTGTCTGATATAACTGTGTTTGCTATATTATACTTCTGCTGGTGGTTGGGAGGTCTGAAGGAATTGGAAAGGGAAGTATTAGTTAGACTGAAGAATCTTTAGTCAGTTGCCACTTACGGTTTAGCTTGTTTATAAGCTTTGATATTATCTGAAGGAAGTTCCAGGATTGCCTTCGGCTTTCCTCTATTATTATGTATTATATATGTGGAAGCTGTTACCGTGCTGGGGACCTCTGGTTCTCACCCATGCGGATTTTGTGGTTTTCAGATGCAGGACGCGAGGCTTCTCGTTGAGGCATGCTGGAGACTTCCGGATTAGCGAAGATCTTTGTTCTCGGGGCTCTGTTTTGGTTTATATATCTTGTTTAGATACTTTTATCTCCATTAAATAATACAAACTGTGATGACTCCTTCTAGAGGGGATTTTTGGAGAATAGGTTTTCTGTATTTGTGTCCCTTTGGGTTTCCTTTGGGGTTTCCTTATTTTATTATATGTATATATTGCTATGCTCGGACCGGTTATCTTCGCAACCGGATTTTGAGTCTTGATATTTCTATTTTTGACACTCTTTTGTATATATATAATCTCGCATTAGCTTGTCCCTGCTCGTTACGTTATCGATCGGAGTGTTGCGCTTTCGAGTTACGGTTTTTGTTTACTCCTTTTTCTACAAAGGCTCCTAGTTATAATCAATTATTCATACTACTATACGTACTAAATTTTTGTTTTAGAGGTCGTAATACCTTGCCATCTTTGAATTATGACTTAAGCATAAGACTCTGTATGGTAGGGTGTTACATTTTGGTATCAGAGCAGTTCGTTCCTGTAGAGCCTGAGGAATGGACTGACTTTGCTTCTGTGCATTCTCTGTATGTGTGTTATGTGCTGTTAGTATATCTACTTGATATAGTTGGCATAAACGTTCATGAGCATGCATTTGGGACTTTGAAGCACTAAACTTCCGATATTGAGACTGATCAACTTAATATCGATTGTTTGGTGTGTATAGGAACCAGATGGCACCTCGTGGACGCGGTAGAGGCCGTGGGAGAGGTCGTACTAATGCTCGTGCGCTGGAGACTAACCCTAATGATCCGGTAAAGTTTATGACTGCGTTGGAGAACATGGCTGCTGCTATGCAAGCCACGGCTGAGGCTCTTGGCCAACAGATGAACAACCATGGTAATGACGGAGGTGGAGTTCAGGGTCCGATGACACTGGCGAACTTTTTGAAGGTTAATCCACCGAAGTTCAAGGGAACTACTAGCCCGACTGAAGCCGATACGTGGTTTCAGGCTATGGAACGAGCACTGCAAGCGCAGGTGGTACCTGAAGGGCAGCGTGTGGAGTTCGCTACCTATTTGCTCACTGGTGAAGCGTGCATTGGTCGTAGGGTATCCGACGCCTCCTGCAGCAGGGTGATGATTATATCACCTGGAATGTCTTTCAAGAAGAGTTCTATAAGAAGTACTTTCCGACTTCTGCTAGGACGGCCAAGGAGCTTGAATTATTGCAGCTGAAGCAGGGTACTATGTCTGTATCTGAGTATACTGACAAGTTTGAGGAGCTGTTCAGATTCTCTCGTATGTGTCAAGGGACTCCGGTGGAATATGAGGAATGGAAGTGTGTTAAGTACGAAGGAGGACTCCGGAGTGATATTTTCAGTTCAGTGGGACCAATGGAGATTAGAACTTTCTCCGAGTTGGTGAACAAGTGTAGGGTTGCTGAAGAGTGTGTGAAGAGGGCAGCCGCTGAGAAAGGAAGTCACAAAGGATCGTTTCCACAGAACCGAGGCAAGAGCTTTGCACCTAGAGGTCCGTCTTTCAAGAGGGAAGGTTCTTTTAGGAGGCCCAACAACAACTACTCCCAAGGAAAAAGGTTTGGGAAGCAGCCTCAGAATGATCAAGCTTGTACTAGGTGTGGGAGTCACCATCCGGGAGTACCATGCAAGGCCGGATGGGGTTTGTGCTACAATTGTGGAAAGGCAGGGCATAAAGCCGCAAGTTGTCCAGAGAAGCAAAAGCAAGGTGCTGGGAAAGCACAACAGACTGGTCGGGTGTTCACCACCTCAGCTGTGGGTGCAGAGGGATCCGAGACACTCATTCGAGGTAACTGTGAAATGGCTGGTCAAACTTTAAATGCTTTATTTGATTCGGGAGCATCGCATTCATTCATTGCATTTGAGAAAGCCCATGAATTAGGATTGAAGATTGTAACCTTAGGTTATGACTTAAAAGTGTATAATGCTACCCATGAAGCCATGGTAACTAGGCTAGGATGCCCGAAAGTTTCGTTTAGGTTCAAGCAGCGTGATTTTGTCCATAATTTAATCTGCTTACCGATGATCGGTCTTGATCTTATCTTGGGATTGGACTGGTTATCCAAAAACCATGTCCTGCTTGATTGTTCTACCAAGTCGGTGTACTTTATGCCAGAGGATACAGAAGGGCCGGTCGTGGTGAATAATTATTACTTGAATTCGATGATGGTGAACTGTTCTGGAATCGAATGTCAGGGCATCCTGTTGTTAACCACTGGTGTTTCGAGTGATGATCAAAGGTTGGATCAGATTTCGGTAGTGTGTGAGTTTCCGGAAGTGTTTCCCGATGATATTGAGGAATTTCCACCTAACCGAGAGGTCGAGTTTGCTATTGAGTTGGTGCCTGGGGCAGGACCAATCTCAAGTGCTCCTTATAGGATGTCACCGTTAGAGATGGCCGAGCTAAAGTCTCAGTTAGAGGAATTGTTGGGTAAGAACTTTATCCGACCAAGTGTATCCCCGTGGGGTGCTCCAGTGTTGCTGGTAAAGAAGAAAGATGGAAGTATGCGACTCTGAGTGGATTACAGGCAGCTGAACAAGGTCACCATAAAGAATAAGTACCCATTGCCGAGAATTGATGATCTCATGGATCAGTTACAAGGAGCTGGGCTTTTCTCCAAGATCGATTTGCGATCTGGTTATCACCAGATAAGGGTGAGGGGCGAGGATATCCCTAAGACCGCTTTCAGGACTCGTTATGGTCATTACGAGTACACTGTAATGTCCTTTGGGTTGACGAACGCTCCTGCAGTATTCATGGATTACATGAATAGAGTGTTCCGTCCGTTTCTGGATAAATTTGTGGTTGTCTTCATTGACGATATACTAATTTACTCCAAGACTGAAGAAGAGCATGCGGAACACTTGCGAACCGTGTTGCAGATTTTAAAGGAGAAGAAACTCTATGCAAAACTGTCTAAGTGTGAGTTCTGGAAGAATGAGGTGAAGTTTTTGGGTCACGTGGTGAGTAAGAAGGGAATAGCCGTAGATCCAACCAAGGTAGAAGCTGTGATGGATTGAAAGCAACCAACCACAGTAACTGAGATAAGGAGTTTTCTGGGTTTAGCTGGCTATTACCGAAGGTTCATCAAAGGCTTTTCGCAATTAGCTTTGCCGTTGACAAAGTTAACTCGCAAAGACACTCCGTTTGTTTGGACTCCTGAGTGCGAGGAGAGCTTTCAGACATTGAAGAAAAAGTTGACCACTGCACCTGTGTTAGTGTTACCTGAGCCGAACGAGCCTTTTGAGGTGTACTGTGATGCATCGTTAAAGGGCCTAGGGTGCGTGCTGATGCAGCATCATAATGTGGTGGCGTATGCCTCACGACAGTTGAGACCTCACGAAGTTAGTTATCCTACGCACGATTTGGAACTCGCTGCGGTTGTGTTTGCCTTGAAGGTGTGGAGGCATTATCTCTATGGGGTTAAGTTCCAAGTCTTCTCCGATCACAAGAGCTTGAAATACCTCTTTGATCAGAAAGAGCTTAATATGAGGCAAAGGAGGTGGATGGAATTGTTGAAAGACTATGACTTTGAGTTAAATTACCATCCTGGAAAGGCGAATATAGTGGCGGATGCGTTAAGTCGAAAGTCGTTATATGCGTCTTGGATGATGCTTCAAGAGGATAAGTTGCTCAAGGGATTCGAGAGTCTAAAAATTGGTGTTCGAGAAGTATCTGGAACCTTGTGTTTGAGCTGATTAGAAATCTCAAGTGACTTTAAGTCCGAACTCCTAAAAGCTCATGAAAACGATGAAGCGTTATGGAAGGTGTTACCGGCTATTGAGCAAGGAAAACAATGGAGAGTGTCGGAAGAAAAAGATAGGTTATGGAGATTCAAGGGTAGGATCATTGTGCCGGATGTTGGCACTTTGAGGCAAGATATCTTAAAGGAGGCACACAAAAGCGGATTCTCCATTAACTCGGGGAGTACTAAGATGTACCATGATTTAAAGGCGATGTTTTGGTGGCCGGGTATGAAGAATGATGTGGCGGAATATGTTTCAAAGTGCTTAACTTGTCAAAAGGTAAAGATTGAACATCAAAGACCTTCCGGGATGTTGCAACCTTTAGAGGTTCCGCAATGGAAATGGGAAAGTATTGCAATGGACTTTGTGTCGAGATTGCCAAGGACTAGGACTGGTTTTGATGCTATCTGGGTGATTGTGGACCGACTGACCAAGTCAGCTCACTTTTTGCCCATTCGGATGACTTACACCCTTGAGGAGTTAGCACGGTTATACATAAAGGAAATTGTGAGACTTCATGGTGTACCTGCTACTATAATCTCTGATAGAGATCCTCGTTTTACTTCGAGATTCTGGGGTGCATTTCAGAAAGCTTTTGGAACCCGATTAAGCTTGAGTACAGCGTACCATCCTCAAACAGATGGTCAATCCGAGAGGACGATCCAAACACTAGAGGATATGTTGAGAGCTTGTGTTTTGGACCAACCGGCGAGTTGGGATTGGTATATGCCGTTAGTAGAGTTTGCATACAATAATAGTTACCATGCGAGCATCGGAATGGCTCCGTATGAGGCTTTGTATGGGAGAAAATGTCAATCTCCACTATGTTGGTATGAAGCTGGAGAGAAAGGCTTGTTGGGGCCGGAAATGATAGCTGAGACCACTGAACAAGTCAAGAAAATCCGAGATAGGATGCTTACGGCGCAGAGTCGTCAAAAGAGTTACGCCGATCAAAGGCGGAAGCCTTTAGAATTTGAGGCAGGAGATCATGTTTTCCTGAAAGTTACTCCGACCACAGGAGTAGGTAGAGCGATTAAAGCAAAGAAGTTGAATTCTCGATACATTGGTCCATTTCAGATCTTGGAGAGGATTGGGCCGGTGGCGTATCGGGTGGCTCTACCACCCCATCTTTCAAACCTGCACGACGCATTTCACGTGTCGCAGCTTCGAAAGTACACTCCTGATGCTAGCCATGTGTTAGAACCCGAATCGGTTCAGTTAAGAGAAGATTTGACGCTTCCAGTGGCTCCAGTCAGAATTGATGATACTAGTATCAAACGGTTGCGTGGAAAAGAGGTTTCATTAGTCAAAGTGGCTTGGAGTCGAGGCGGTGTTGAGGAACACACTTGGGAACTTGAGTCGGAGATGCGAACGGATTATCCGCACTTATTCTCAGGTAATTGAATTTGAATTTGAATTTTGTGGGCAAAATTCCCAATTAGGTGGGTAGAATGTAAGATCCGGTTAATTAACTGCTAATTAACCCATAAATGAGAATTTATTCTAGAAAGCCAAAATGTTATTTTTATGGCTTAATATGATAGAGGAAATTGAGACGAGAATTTCGGTACCAATTTTATAGAAATCGGACCAAGATTGGACCGAACGGGCCAAACCGGGCCAACCGGACCCAAAGTGGGCCCTTGGCCCAACTAAACTAAACCAAAACCCTAGTTTTCAGCACTCTCTCTCCTCATTTGAGACACTAAACACGCTGAAATGGAGGCCATGGAGGGAAGAACACTCTCTCAAGTTCTATCTCTCACTTGATCTTCAAACCACCATAACTTTTGATCTAGAGCTCCGATTGCCGCTCCGTTTGCGGCCACGCGTTCACCGCGGAGAGCTCTACAAAACCCATACAATTAATCTTGAGGTAAGCCACGTTTTACTGTTCGAAATTCCAGCCCTTGATTTCGAGTTTCATGAGTAAAAATGTTGAGATTTTGGGTTCTTTGATGTTATAGGACCCAACTCTCTTGAAGGAGAAGGTTAATCTTGTCTCTTTGGACCTTGGGTGTGGTAAGATTCTCAACCCTAGTGTAATTTGTTGTTCTATGAGGTTTGGGCATTGAGATATTGTGTATGGGTATGATGATTGTGGCTTAGGTTGTGTATATGTGAATATTGGAGCTTGATTGGTGATTTTGGAAAGCTTGGAAGAAGGTTTTGTGTGATAAAATCTGTTCTTGGAGGTGTTGAGACCTTGAGAGCTTGAGGAAAAGTGGTTTGGAAGTGCTCCGGTTGAGCTTGGGAAATCGGCTAAGGTATGGTTTCGGTTTCCCGTATCTAATATGTAATGTGGTAGGAAATACTTAGGCTAGAGGCCCTAAGATAGGCATTTAATTGATGATGTTGTGGAATGGTTGAGATATATGATGTGATCATATGTGTGATTATGAATATTGATGCCTTGATTGTGTGATATGTGAGAAAATGCATGTTGTGATATATGCTTGATGAATGATTGAGGTTGAATTGATGGGTGGTGCCATATTGTTGGTGAGTATGATGATTATGTATAATGATGGTTGATTGAAAATTGATATTGTTAGAAATTGGGATGAGAAGGATGTATGACATAATATTGTGTTTATCCTTTGGCCTTTTGATTGAGAAGTGTTAAAATGGTTGGAGGTAGTTTTGAGAATTTTGGTAAAATGTCAATGCGTGAGTTGAGGATGGCTTGTTGTTGAATTTGGTACACTTTGATTGATTTCAAAGAAAAGGGATGAAATTGGCATGTTTTAATTGATTTTGAAAAGAGTTGAAAGTGGCTTGTTTTGAAAATGGCACTTTGTGGTTTTGAATGAAAATATGGTTTTTGGGCATACTTTGACGGGACATAACTTGGACTACGGATCTTTGATTTGTGCCAATTCTGTTTAGAAATGAAATTGGATCCAGGATGTCCATGCCGTTCGAAGAACGGGTGAAAATGATTTAAAATGAGAGAGTTATGACCGTCGGAAGATTGGGGGTTGAATCTGTGAATTCTGCAGCTTTTAACTTAGAAAATTTTTAGCAGAATGACCCCTCGCGCGTAGGCGCACTTGGCGCGTATGCGCCGTTCTTCGAGAAAGCATCATCCACGCGTGCGCGTACGCGTGGCCCTGTTTTCATCCCAAAGTTGATTTTTGAGTTTTAAAAGCCAAATTTCATACGTCTAAGCCTCCGATCTCACCACTTATGTCTTAAATCATTATGATATGCCTAGCATGAGAAAAAGGGCTAGTGAATATGGTAACTTGCGAGTGAAGCAAGGGGAAAAATGAATGATCATTGAGGATCATAGATGATTATGTGAGATGCGGAGAATGGCGGCGGAAGTGCTTGTTATGCCATGGGCCGAAGGGCCATTATTGTTAATGAATTGGCTGGTTATGGATTTAACCGTGAGCCGGATGGCTAGATTATTGCCGTGTTACGGCGGAGCCATGTTTATAGCCAAGTATAAATGCATATATGCTGTTGATTGAATTGTGAATGTTTGCACTTCCACCATTGGAGATGAGGGTTTCCCTGGGTAGTAGCAATGGCTAGCCACCATGTGCTCCAGGTTGAGACTCGAAGCTCTGTTAACCCAATGTCGTAAGTGTGGCCGGGCACTGTGAAAGGCCCGGATGAGCTCGCCCCCATAAATATTCACCAGTGATGGTGATGGATAAATATTCACCAGTGAGGGTGATGGATTTGGATCATGATTATGATCAAGTTTATGATGAGTATAACTCGAGTTGGGGATGCACGACAGAGGGACAGTCCAATGGCTAGCTACCAGGACTTGTCGGGTTGGCTCTATAACCGACAGATGATATCATCAGCCACTAGGGACAGGCATGCATCATAAGCATACTACATGAATTGTTTGAGATTGCCTATTTGACTGCATATTACTTGCTAATTGCCTAAATGCCTTATCTGTTCCTATTTGTAAATCTCTTGTCTGATATAACTGTGTTTGCTATATTATACTTCTGCTGGTGGTTGGGAGGTCTGAAGGAATTGGAAAGGGAAGTATTAGTTAGACTGAAGAATCTTTAGTCAGTTGCCACTTACGGTTTAGCTTGTTTATAAGCTTTGATATTATCTGAAGGAAGTTCCAGGATTGCCTTTGGCTTTCCTCTATTATTATGTATTATATATGTGGAAGCTGTTACCGTGCTGGGGACCTCTGGTTCTCACCCATGCGGATTTTGTGGTTTTCAGATGCAGGATGCGAGGCTTCTCGTTGAGGCATGCTGGAGACTTCCGGATTAGCGAAGATCTTTGTTCTCGGGGCTCTGTTTTGGTTTATATATCTTGTTTAGATACTTTTATCTCCATTAAATAATACAAACTGTGATGACTCCTTCTAGAGGGGATTTTTGGAGAATAGGTTTTCTGTATTTGTGTCCCTTTGGGTTTCCTTTGGGGTTTCCTTATTTTATTATATGTATATATTGCTATGCTCGGACCGGTTATCTTCGCAACCGGATTTTGAGTCTTGATATTTCTATTTTTGACACTCTTTTGTATATATATAATCTCGCGTTAGCTTGTCCCTGCTCGTTACGTTATCGATCGGAGTGTTGCGCTTTCGAGTTACGGTTTTTGTTTACTCCTTTTTCTACAAAGGCTCCTAGTTATAATCAATTATTCATACTACTATACGTACTAAATTTTTGTTTTAGAGGTCGTAATACCTTGCCATCTTTGAATTATGACTTAAGCATAAGACTCTGTATGGTAGGTGTTACACTTCTTTGCTTGACTTTAACTGTTCAATTCACTTGAC